>NC_047124.1:37083289-37189662 GCF_902500255.1 Thalassophryne amazonica | reverse complement strand
GTGCAACGTGAAGCGTGACACGAGTAACGGTGAAGTGCACAGAGTACAACGGTGAAGCACATCGTGAGTGACGGTGAAGCATGACGTAACAGTGAAGCACACAGTGTGCAACGGTGAAGCACATCGTGAGTGACGGTGAAGCATGACGTCAGTAACGGTGACGTGCACAGTGTGCAACGTGAAGCGTGACATGAGTAACAGTGAAGCACACAGTGTGCAACGGTGAAGCATGACGTAACAGTGAAGCGCACAGTGTGCAACGGTGAAGCATGACGTAACAGTGAAGCGCACAGTGTGCAACAGTGAAGCATGACGTAACAGTGAAGCGCCGTGGCACAGTGAAGCACATCGTGAGTGACAGTGACGCATGACGTGAGTAACAGTGAAGTGCACAGTGTGCAACGGTGAAGCACATTGTGAGTGACGGTGAAGTGCACAGTGTGCAACGGTGAAGCATGACATGAGTAACAGTGATGCGCACAGTGTGCAACGGTGAAGCATATCGTGAGTGACGGTGAAGCATGACGTCAGTAACGGTGACGTGCACAGTGTGCAACGTGAAGCATGACGTAACGGTGACGTGCACAGTGTGCAACGTGAAGCATGACGTAACAGTGAAGCACACAGTGTGCAACAGTGAAGCATGATGTAACAGTAAAGCGCACAGTGTGCAACGGTGAAGCATGACGTAACAGTAAAGTGCACAGTGTGCAACAGTGAAGCATGACGTAACAGTAAAGCGCACAGTGTGCAACAGTGAAGCATGACGTAACAGTAAAGCGCACAGTGTGCAACGTGAAGCGTGACACGAGTAACAGTGAAGTGCACAGAGTGCAACGGTGAAGCACATCATGAGTGACAGTGAAGCATGACGTGAGTAACATTGAAGCGGACAGTGTGCAACGGTGAAGCACATCATGAGTGACGGTGAAGCATCACGTGAGTAACAGTGAAGCGCACAGTGTGCAACGGTGAAGCACATCGTGAGTGACAGTAAAGCATGATGTGAGTAACAGTGAAGCGCACAGTGTGCAACGGTGAAGCACATCGTGAGTGACAGTAAAGCATGATGTGAGTAACAGTGAAGCGTACAGTGTGCAACAGTGAAGCACACTGTGAGTGATGGTGAAGCATGACGTCAGTAACGGTGACGTGCACAGTGTGCAACGTGAAGCGTGACACGAGTAACGGTGAAGTACACAGTGTGCAACGGTGAAGCACATCATGAGTGACGGTGAAGCATCACGTGAGTAACAGTGAAGCGCACAATGTGCAACGGTGAAGCACATTGTGAGTGACAGTAAAGCATGATGTGAGTAACAGTGAAGCGCACAGTGTGCAACGGTGAAGCACATCGTGAGTGATGGTGAAGCATGACATCAGTAACAGTGAAGCACACTGTGCAACGGTGAAGCATATCATGAGTGACGGTGAAGCATGATGTCAGTAACGGTGACGCATATCATGAGTAACGGTGAAGCATGACGTCAGTAACGGTGAAGTGCACAGTGTGCAACGGTGAAGCATGACGTCAGTAACGGTGAAGTGCACAGTGTGCAACGGTGAAGCATGATGTGAGTAACGGTGAAGTGCACAGTGTGCAACAGTGAAGCACATCGTAAGTGACGGTGAAGCATGACGTCAGTAACGGTGAAGCGCATAGTGTGCAACGGTGAAGCATATTGTGACGGTGAAGCATGACGTCAGTAACGGTGAAGTGCACAGTGTGCAACGGTGAAGCGTGACGCGAGTAACAGTGAAGCGCACAGTGTGCAACAGTGAAGCGCACAGTGTGCAACGGTGAAGCACACAGTGTGCAATGGTGAAGCGTGACGCGAGTAACGGTGAAGCACACAGTGTGCAATGGTGAAGCGTGACGCGAGTAACGGTGAAGTGCACAGTGTGCAATGGTGAAGCGAGTAACGGTGAAGCGCACAGTGTGCAACGGTGAAGCGCACAGTGTGCAACGGTGAAGCGCATCGTGAGTGACGGTGATGCATGGCGTGAGTAACAGTGAAGTGCACAGTGTGCAACGGTGAAGCATATCGTGAGTGACGGTGAAGCATGACGTGAGTAACAGTGACATGCACAGTGTGCAACGGTGAAGCATGACGCGAGTAACGGTGAAGTGCACAGTGTGCAACAGTGAAGCATATCGTGAGTGACTGTGAAGCATAACGTCAGTAACAGTGAAGCATATCATGAGTAACGGTGAAGCATGACGCAGGTAACGGTGAAGTGCACAGTGTGCAACGATGAAGCATATCATGAGTGACGGTGAAGCATGATGTCAGTAACGGTGAAGCATATCATGAGTAACGGTGAAGCATGACGTCAGTAACGGTGAAGTGCACAGTGTGCAACGGTGAAGCATGATGTCGGTAACGGTGAAGCATATCATGAGTAATGGTGAAGCATGACGTCAGTAACGGTGAAGTGCACAGTGTGCAACGGTGAAGCATGATGTGAGTAACGGTGAAGTGCACAGTGTGCAACAGTGAAGCACATCGTAAGTGACGGTGAAGCATGACGTCAGTAACAGTGAAGCGCATAGTGTGCAACGGTGAAGCATATTGTGACGGTGAAACATGATGTCAGTAACAGTGAAGCGCATAGTGTGCAACGGTGAAGCATATTGTGACGGTGAAACATGATGTCAGTAACGGTGAAGTCCACAGTGTGCAATGGTGAAGCGTGACGCGAGTAACGGTGAAGCGCACAGTGTGCAACGGTGAAGCGCACAGTGTGCAACGGTGAAGCGTGACGTGAGTAACGGTGAAGCGCACAGTGTGCAACAGTGAAGCGCACAGTGTGCAACGGTGAAGTGTGACGCGAGTAATGGTGAAGTGCACAGTGTGCGACTGTGAAGCGCATTGTGAGTGACGGTGAAGCGCACAGTGTGCAACGGTGAAGCGCATCGTGAGTGACGGTGATGCATGACGTGAGTAACAGTGAAGCGCACAGTGTGCAACGGTGAAGCATATCGTGAGTGACGGTGAAGCATGACGTGAGTAACAGTGACATGCACAGTGTGCAACGGTGAAGCATGACGTGAGTAACAGTGACATCAATCAATCAATCAATCAATCAATTTTTTTTATATAGCGCCAAATCACAACAAACAGTTGCCCCAAGGCGCTTTATATTGTAAGGCAAGGCCATACAATAATTATGTAAAACCCCAACGTTCAAAACGACCCCCTGTGAGCAAGCACTTGGCTACAGTGGGAAGGAAAAACTCCCTTTTAACAGGAAGAAACCTCCAGCAGAACCAGGCTCAGGGAGGGGCAGTCTTCTGCTGCGACTGGTTGGGGCTGAGGGAGAGAACCAGGAAAAAGACATGCTGTGGAGGGGAGCAGAGATCGATCACTAATGATTAAATGCAGAGTGGTGCATACAGAGCAAAAAGAGAAAGAAACACTCAGTGCATTATGGGAACCCCCCAGCAGTCTAAGTCTATAGCAGCATAACTAAGGGATGGTTCAGGGTCACCTGATCCAGCCCTAACTATAAGCTTTAGCAAAAAGGAAAGTTTTAAGCCTAATCTTAAAAGTAGAGAGGGTGTCTGTCTCCCTGATCTGAATTGGGAGCTGGTGTGCAACGGTGGTGGCTGGTGTGCACAGTGTGCAACGGTGAAGCATGACGCGAGTAACGGTGAAGTGCACAGTGTGCAACGGTGAAGCGTATCGTGAGTGACTGTGAAGCATGACGTCAGTAACGGTGAAGCGCATAGTGTGCAACAGTGAAGCATATCGTGACTGATTGTGAAGCATTGCGTCAGTAACGGTGAAGTGCACAGTGTGCAATGGTGAAGCGTGACGCAAGTAACAGTGAAGTGCACAGTGTCCAACGATGAAGCGTGACACGAGTAACGGTGAAGTGCACAGTGTGCAACGGTGAAGCATGATGTGAATAATGGTGAAGCGTGACATCAGTAAAGGTGAAGTGCACAGTGTGCAACGGTGAAGCATGATGTGAGTAACGGTGAAGCATCATGTGAGTAACGGTGAAGCGTGACGTCAGTAATGGTGAAGTGCACAGTGTGCAACGGTGAAGCACATCGTGAGTGACGGTGAAGCATGACGTCAGTAACAGAGAAGCGCACCGTGTGCAGCAGTGAAGCGTGACCCGAGTAACGGTGACGTGCACAGGGTGCAACGGTGAAGCACATCATGAGTGACGGTGAATGTGATGCCAGTAACGGTGAAGCACATCATGTGTAACAGCGTGTTGTGGGTACTGGTGAAGCGTGTTGCGAGTATTGATGAAACGTTACTAGTAATATGTTTGCTAGGAGACTTTGGAGGTGGATGAGGACGACCGTCCGGAGCTGGCGTGGTGGAAGTGTAAGAAGTGGGCCATGCGTATCATCACCAGAGTGTTTGAAAGGTACGCTGACATCATGCCGCCATGTGTGGAGCCATGTCCTCAGCCGCTCACTATCCTGTATTTGCTCTCACAGGTATGGCAGCCCTGGAAATGTGACAAAGGAGTACTGCGAGTTTTCAGAGTTCTTCCTAAAAACGTATGCAGTGGGAATACAGCAGGTGAGAGTTATGCCTGTGAGGATGAGGTGGTTTTCTCCTGTTGTTCTCCAGGCTCAGACTCTCTGATGCTCCTCCAGGTCCTCCTGAAGGTGGTGGACCAGCACAGACAGCAGCAGTATGTTACTCCACGTGTCCTGCAGCTGTGCCTGAACTACCTCAGCCAGGGGCTGTCTCACTCCCTGACCTGGAAACACGTCAAACCACACATAAAGGTAGGACAGACAGACCTGATGCTGAAGGATCTGTTTGTTGATGAGACCTGTGATATGCAATGCAGACTTCAGGTTGTTTTCCGCAGAGGGTCTACGACCGTACTTCTGTATCCAGAAAGTTTTCACAGCGCTTCAGCTTTTCCACAATTTCATGTTACAGCCTTATTCCAAAATGGATGAAATTCATTTTCCCCCCTCAAAATCCTACACACAATACCCCATAATGACAATGTATTTTTTTTTTTTGTAAATTTATTAAAAATAAAAACCTAAGAAATCACATGTACATAAATATTCACAGCCTTTGCCATGAAGCTCAAATTGAGCTCAGATCCCTCCTGTTTCCACTGATCGCTGTCACAAATATCGACATCCTGCCTCTTGCATCAGCGGTCTCTGACCACTCGCTTATTAGGTTTACAATTATGCTGCTGCGTTTAGCGGAGCAACAACCTTGCCTATTATTGCGGCGACATATTAAACCCTCAACTTTGACTGAACTCGAAGCGAGACTGCTGGAAATCTTAACTTCAAGTTCGATGAATTTTCAGTCGATGGACAGTCTTGCGGATAGCCTGAACTCAGTTTTTGTTTGTAGTGCAGCAGATAAGTGAATATTTACTGAGGGAGTCTTCAAATGGTGATGCAAGCACCAAATTTGGCACACATACTCCTTAGACATTACTCTTTTAAAAATGCCGGGTACCCACATGAACTTTCAATAGGCAGCCAAGAAGGGGTCAATTGAAGTATTACACAGGGGTCAAAATTTAAAAATGCTCCAATCATATTGAAAGGTATTCCATATTATTTGTCTGATCATAAAGATTCCAAAAAGGTATAGTTTGGACTATCTGTGAATGAATGTTCCGGAGTTATGGGGTAAAAACAGCAAGAACAGTGACAAAGATCAATTTCAATTTGTAGAGGGGTCAAAAGTTAAAGTTGCTCCAATTTTGGTAAAAAGTGATGCAATGTATTAGTTGGGTGAATACGGTTTTAAAAAGGAATAGTTTGCATCATGTATCATGCTTAGTTATCATGTTACAGGGTAGCATATGTCACATGTCATAGAATCCAATGGATGCTGATATTGTTTAACCTTTACTTTGCAAACCAAGCACGCAACACAGTCAAAACTATTCCATTTATTAATCCTATTTGGCTTTTTTTGCATGACAGAGGAGGAGAGTATCTCGTTTGGGTCCCACTTTGGAGAGGTGGGGATGGACCACTTGCTTGCCCGTGTGGTTGTCATCCAGGACCTGAAGTGTTCCATGATGTCATGGGGCAGAAAAATGTTGGCTTCAAAATGTATCATTCTGTTCTGCACTCGTTTCTGTAACTTTGGAGAGAGTTTCTGGGCCTGACAACCATAGAGTTCACCACTCAATGACTTTCTGGATGAACCGGTCCATCGTACATTTGTCTGGGGGACGTGTCCTTTGTGTGTCAGCTGAGTGGCTCACGCAGTCCAAGTTCTTTGTTCCAGCCAGCTGGTCCTGAGGCTGCTCGGCCTTTATGACACAATTATTTTCTTATTATTGAATTATTTTTGTAGCATTTCCCCCACTGTGCTTCTGAGAACATTTGTGTGTTCCAGATTATCTGTCAGGATGTCATCTTCCCCCTCATGTGCTACAAGGACGAGGACGACCGACTGTGGCAGGAAGACCCCTACGAGTACATCCACATGAAGTTCAGTGAGTATCACAGAGTATCAGACAGCATCCTTATCAGAAGTAGAAGTCAGTCCAGATCCATCCTTAGGCCTGTTGGTGTCACTTCTTTTCTCTGGATTCTGTTGTGTCAAGTGGATGGGAGTCTACGGCTCCCCCTGGACAGGGCGGCAGTCAGATACAGGTTACTTCAATTCAATTTCAATTTATTTTAATTTACATTGTGCCAAATCACAACAAATCACAACACAGTAAGGTCTAACCTTACCAACCCCCACAGCAAGAACACAGGTGACAGTGGTAAGAAAAAACTCCCTCTGAGGAAGAAACCTCAAGCAGACCAGACTCAAAGGGGCGACCCTCTGTTTGGGCCATTCTAACAGTTACAAGGTTTTTTACAAAGTTTTAAAAAGGTGATGAAACACAAAACAGAAACGGATCATTCCACAAAACAGCCTTTTATTTATCTTAGGGACACAAAGTAGGGGATGAGTTCCTGAAGGTCTCGATGGGAGCTCTGAGGGGTCTCGGCGGGAGCTCTGAGGGGTCTCGGCGGGAGCTCTGAGGGGTCTCGGCGGGACCTCTGTGGGGTCTCGGCGGGAGCTCTGAGGGGTCTCGGCGGGAGCTCTGTGGGGTCTCGGCGGGAGCTCTGAGGGGTCTCGGCGGGAGCTCTGTGGGGTCTCGGCGGGAGCTCTGAGGGGTCTCGGCGGGACCTCTGTGGGGTCTCGGCGGGACCTCTGTGGGGTCTCGGCGGGAGCTCTGAGGGGTCTCGGCGGGAGCTCTGAGGGGTCTCGGCGGGAGCTCTGTGGGGTCTCGGCGGGAGCTCTGAGGGGTCTCGGCGGGACCTCTGTGGGGTCTCGGCGGGACCTCTGTGGGGTCTCGGCGGGACCTCTGAGGGGTCTCGGCGGGACCTCTGAGGGGTCTTCAATCACATTACATTTTCTTATTTATTTTAAACTCTTCAGCTGTATGGCTGCCATGTTGTTTGATGCTATTTTGTGTGTGTGTGTGTGTGTGTGTGTGTGTTGGAGACCTGTACGATGACCACGCCCTCCCAGCGACTGCCGCTCAGAGCCTGCTGTGTAAAGCCGCTCGCATGAGGAAGGAGGTGAGGATTCATGTTCTACCACGTTTCCCTGCTGGTGACAGTTACCATGAAGAGTTTACTGTCGTCGTGGCTCCACTGGATTGTTTATGTGTTGGACAATAATATAAAAATGTCAACTGTGAAGCCACTTTCCACTTTGAAAGTAGAAGATGTTATTGGCCGATCAAGCTGTGTAATGTGTTTTCAGTTGTGTTCTTTGGAACAGACTCCAGGGTGCCTAAAACATTTGCACAGTGCTGTCTGTCTGTGCGCTCAGGGAGGATCAGGTCCTACATTCAGATGGACGGTATGTAGACTGAGGACAGAAGACGAGCATCTCAAGGGCTGGGTGTGGTTCCAGGTCCACCTGCTGGTTCATGCTGACCCTCACATCAAATATTGATGGTTTCCAGATGACAGTGGAAATATTTCCAGATCTCTGTTTCCTTTCAGAAATATTCTCCTGAAAGGAGAATCATTGAACATGAACATCACGCCTTCGAGGCGTTGCTGTGGACTGCTCACTGGAGACCAGTGACAGTTAAACATGACACAAAAAATCAGCAAATGTTGGGATGAGGATGATTTAGGGTTAGTAATGAGGGGTACAAGAGAAAGAAACAGAGAATAATGTCATTATTTCAAACAGGTGCAGACCATTATAATCCAAAGTACCAAAGTAGTATCCACAAATAAGGCTTTAAGGCACAAAGATGGGCAGAAGATCTCCAGCTTGTCAGCGAATGAATGAGAAAATTGTAGAAATGTTTAAAAATTACAGTCCTAAAAGAAAGATTGGAAGGTATTTTCATATTTATTCATATTCTTTTTAGCATGAAATTTTGGTGCTATATGAAATGTGCTATTGCATGCCCCGACCACCACGCGCGCTCACATTACCGGGGACGGCATTTAGCTAAACACAGCAGAGTTTCTTTTGCTGGCGGACAACAGTTTGAAGTAGCTAATAATTGACGCTGCTAATTCTTCTAACACCAAAAACAAATCCTCCACGCGGTCAGCTGTCTGGAGGCACAAAGAGCTGTTAGGATGAAAAGCTGGACACATTTCTGACGCAGATTTTTCGCTGGAGTGAGGAAAGCAACCAGCAGTCTGTACACGAAGTCCGTGCACGGCCTACATCGGACTACATCATCACGATTATTTTTTTAACTATCTAACTGTTTTTCCAAGTTGACTGAGAACAATTTTGGACTCCTATTTAAAGTTTGTGTTGGACATGTAAGCACCAGTGACAAACACCAAAACCTAAGTCCCTGTTGTGTTATTTATATATTAATAAAATATCAAATGACAAGGATCTAGTTTATCCATTATATAAAACCATTGAACTTGTAAACATTCATTATTTGTATACTAGTACTTCTACGTCCAACCTATGAACCAGTTCCAACTGATTATAAAGCTCAGGGCGTTTTACTGCTGATCTTTGCTGTTAATGTACAAGCAGCATCCAGGTGACAGTGGACGGTTCCTCTCTGCAGGTTCTTCCTCAGATGATGGAATTCTCTCACCAGATCCTGGTCGACCCGTCCACTGACCCCCGTAGGAAGGATGGTGCGCTGCACTGCATCGGAGCTCTGGCCGAGTTGCTCCTGAAGGTACGCTGACCCTCGTTGTGTGCTGAGCTTCATGTCGGTCCGGGGGACATCCGACGGGATCAGGTCTGCTCAGTGAGATCTCCTGTGACCGCTGTGACTGCTGTGGTCTTTGGGTTTCACATCTGTTTTCCCTCTTCCCAAAGACGTCTTCAAAGACTCGTAGCCATTGTGGCTGACTGATGGTCCTTTCAGTAGCCACATGGGAAGTTCGTTAGCCGCACAATGATTACAATGAAAGAAATGAACAACACTCGCTAGTGCCACTAGTGGACAGTAGTCCATGTATTTGTCCCACAGTGTGGACAGTGTGCCAGCAGTAAAGGCTTCAGTAACGGTGCAACACGAGGGCAAAGACAGGTGTGCAAATAGAAGTCAAACACAAAGACTGAGGCATGGCAAATCAAGAGAAATCACCCCCCAACCCCCCCAGACAATTACATGAAACTCACCACCATAAAACATTTAGATGTTGGTGTGACACCACCATCACGACCAACTTGATGCTCCTCATCCACTGGTGGTCAAAGTCACAGTTTTCTGTCTGTGTCATCCCACAGAAGCGGGTGTACAGGGAGCAGATGGAGCTCATGTTGCAGAACTATGTCTTCCCTCTGCTCAACTCTCCTCTGGGGTACCTACGAGCAAGGGTGAGTCGACACTGCGGTCCCTCTTCTGTTCCTCTGCTGTCTCTCTGCCGTCCCTCTGCTGTTCCTCTTCTGTCCCTCTGCTGTCCCTCTTCTGTCCCTCTGCTGTCTCTCTGCCGTCCCTCTTCTGTCCCTCTGCTGTCCCTCTTCTGTCCCTCTGCCATCCAACTTCTGTCCCTCTGCCGTCTCTCTGCCGTCCCACTTCTGTCCCTCTGATGTCTCTCTGCTGTCCCTCTGCTGTCCCTCTGATGTCTCTCTGCCGTCTCTCTTCTGTCCCTCTGCTGTCTGTCTTCTGTCTCTCTGCCATCCCTCTGCCGTCCCTCTGCTGTTCCTCATCTGTCTCTCTGCCGTCCCTCTTCTGTCCCTCTGCCGTCCAACTTCTGTCCCTCTGCCGTCCCTCTTCTGCCCCTCTGCTGTCCCTCTGCCGTCCCTCTTCTGCCCCTCTGCTGTCCCTCTGCCGTCCCTCTTCTGTCCCTCTGCTGTCCCTCATCTGTCTCTCTGCTGTCCAACTTCTGTCCCTCTGCGTCCCTCTTCTGTCCCTCTGCTGTCCAACTTCTGTCCCTCTGCCGTCCCTCTGCCATCTCTCTTCTGTCCCTCTGCTGTCTCTCTGCCGTCCCTCTGCTGTCTCTCTGCTGTATCTCTTCTGTCCCTCTGCCGACCCTCTTCTGTCCCTCTTCTGTCACTCTGCTGTCTCTCTGCCGTCCCTCTGCTGTCCCTCTTCTGTCCCTCTGCCGTCCAACTTCTGTCCCTCTGCCGTCCCTCTGCTGTCTCTCTGCCGTCTCTCTGCTGTCTCTCTTCTGTCCCTCTGCAGTCCCTCTTCTGTCCCTCTGCTGTCTCTCTGCCGTCCCTCTTCTGTCCCTCTGCCGTCTCTCTTCTGTCCCTCTGCCGTCCCTCTTCTGTCCCTCTGCTGTCTCTCTGCCGTCTCTGCTGTCTCTCTTCTGTCCCTCTGCTGTCTCTCTGCTGTCCCTCTTCTGTCTCTCTGCCGTCCAACTTCTGTCCCTCTGCCGTCCCTCTGCTGTCCCACTTCTGTCCCTCTGCCGTCCCTCTGATGTCTCTCTGCTGTCCCTCTTTTGTCCCTCTGCCGTCCCTCTGATGTCTCTCTGCCGTCTCTCTTCTGTCCCTCTGCTGTCTCTCTGCCATCCCTCTGCCATCCCTCTTCTGTCCCTCTGCTGTTCCCCATCTGTCTCTCTGCTGTCTCTCTGCCGTCCCTCTTCTGTCCCTCTGCTGTCCAACTTCTGTCCCTGCTGTCTCTGCTTCTCTCTGCCGTCCCTCTTCTGTCCCTCTGCTGTCCCTCTGCCGTCTCTCTGCCGTCCCTCTGCCGTCCCACTTCTGTCTCTCTTCTGTCCCTCTGCCGTCTCTCTTCTGTCCCTCTGCTGTCCGTCTTCTGTCTCTCTGCTGTCCCTCTTTTGTCCCTCTGCTGTCCAACTTTTGTCCCTCTGCCGTCCCTCTGCTGTCTCTCTGCCGTCCCTCTTCTGTCTCTCTGCCGTCCCTCTTCTGTCCCTCTGCTGTCCCTCTTCTGTCCCTTTGCCGTCCCTCTTCTGTCCCTCTGCCGTTCCTCTTCTGTCCCTCTGCTGTCCCTCTTCTGTCCCTCTGCCGTCTCTCTTCTGTCCCTCTGCCGTCTCTCTTCTGTCCCTCTGCCGTCCCTCTGCTGTCTCTCTGCTGTCCCTCTTCTGTCCCTCTGCCGTCCCTCTGCTGTCTCTCTTCTGTCCCTCTGCCGTCCCTCTGCTGTCTCTCTGCCGTCCCTCTTCTGTCCCTCTGCTGTCTCTCTACCGTCTCTCTTCTGTCCCTCATCTGTCTCTCTGCTGTCTCTCTGCCGTCCCTCTTCTGTCCCTCTGCCGTCCCTCTGCTGTCCCACTTCTGTCTCTCTGCCGTCCCTCTGCCGTCCCTCTTCTGTCTCTCTGCCGTCCCTCTTCTGTCCCTCTGCTGTCCCTCTGCCGTCTCTCTTCTGTCCCTCTGCCGTCCCTCTTCTGTCTCTCTGCCATCCCTCTTCTGTCCCTCATCTGTCTCTCTGCTGTCCCTCTGCCGTCCCTCTGCCGTCCCACTTCTGTCTCTCTGCTGTCCCTCTGCCGTCTCTCTTCTGTCCCTCTGCCGTCCCTCTTCTGTCTCTCTGCCATCCCTCTTCTGTCCCTCATCTGTCTCTCTGCTGTCCCTCTGCCGTCCCTCTTCTGTCCCTCTGCTGTCCAACTTCTGTCCCTCTGCCGTCCCTCTGCTGTCTCTCTGCCGTCCCTCTTCTGTCCCTCTGCCGTTCCTCTTCTGTCTCTGCCGTCCCTCTGCTGTCTCTCTGCTGTCCCTCTTCTGTCCCTCTGCCGTCCCTCTTCTGTCTCGCTGCCGTCCCTCTTCTGTCTCTCTGCCGTCCCTCTTCTGTCCCTCTGCTGTCCCTCATCTGTCTCTCTGCCGTCCCTCTTCTGTCCCTCTGCTGTCCAACTTCTGTCTCTTTGCCGTCCCTCTGCTGTCTCTCTGCCGTCCCTCTTCTGTCTCTCTGCTGTCCCACTTCTCTCCCTCTGCTGTCCCTCATCTGTCCCTCTTCTGTCCCTCTGCTGTCCAACTTCTGTCCCTCTGCCGTCCCTCTGCTGTCTCTCTGCCGTCCCTCTTCTGTCTCTCTGCCGTCCCTCTGATGTCTCTCTGCTGTCCCTCTTCTGTCCCTCTGCTGTCCCTCTGATTATTTCCCATCTTTAACTTAACTTCATAATGACTAGTATCTGGTGTTGTGGCAGACACACAGTTTGAATAAATGTAACAGCATGGAAAATGCAGATTTATCTTGAAACTTTTTCTTGAAAACATTGATCATACCCACCGATTTGTATTTATGTCTGGTTGTTCGACATTAACCAAGATGGCAGCGCTCTGGCAACAGCCAGCGAATGGGCGGATCACCGCGGTCCTCCATCTAGTGATTCAATCAAAAGCTATGGTGGGGCCCATCTTTCACCAGGGTTCAATATAAATTTAAAGTAAAATACCACAAACTAGCTAGAACAGATTTTTTTTATTATTTCTTTCAGTACTATAGATAGTTTCTACTGGGATTTCTCTCATCCCTCTGATTTCCCTCTAATGTCTACTTGATGAAACGTCTGATTTATCAAACTGGTTAACCTTTGAAAATGTAAATGACTAATGTGGTGCATTAAAAAGTATATTTATCTTGTGTTTAAAAATGTCAAGCGGAGTCCATGTCTCCGCGGGTCAGGCCTAGAGGAGTCCATGTCTCCGCGGGTCAGGCCTAGAGGAGTCCATGTCTCCGCGGGTCAGGCCTAGAGGAGTCCATGTCTCAGTGATCAGTGGTGGGCACAGTTCCGATAATCCGATAACCGATAATTATCGAAGATAATGTTTTCATTATCGGATTATCTTTTCAGATAAGTTTGAAAACCATTATCAGACTAATTATCTTGCAATAAATTTTGGTCCGATAATTTTTAGACCGTTAATGTGGTAAACAAAGCTGAATTTCCTACAAACATTTATAAAATTTAAAATCACGCGATTAACCTGAACTCGGTGCGATCCAAAAATGCTCCTACGAATGAAAAATCAACTGAAAAAGGGCCAAAACTCGCACTGGCACCAGTAGATCATCAGACGGTTATCTAATTACAACTCGGCTTTTTTTTTTTGCAAATAAAACATGGCATATTTTACAAAAGCACATTTATCTGTAAACACCAACACACGACACACGTCACATTAATGTGTTGGTTTACATAATGTATGAGTCAAACCAATCAGTGTGAGCAGAAGCACATTTTACCCAGAATGCCATCTGTCTGTGTTTGTTACAAAACTTCAGAATTAGTGCATTATTCAACATTAAAAGATATATGTTATATTTTAACTTTGCACAAATGACAGAATTGACATTAATGGAGTTATTCTATAAGTATTCATTTTATTTATACACCAAACCATAAGTCAGCACTGCTTTATTTTCCAAGACCTCGGCCTGACGGCAGCATTGTGATTGAGTACAGAGTTGAGCTTTGTGGCTCCTCTCAGCTGCATTTGTGGTGGAAGCCATGTAGTAAACTGGAGCTTCCAGCAGGGGGCAGGACCTGACCTGCCGTCGTAAACGCTGACCTGCCGTCGTAAACGCTCTTCGGTGGAGAGTCGAGTTCGACCCAGCTGCATCGGCTCCTCTGTGTTGTTGCTTAAAGGACTAGCGCTGGAGCCAACCGGCCCGGAGGAGAAAAAAATGCTGGGTGGATGAACGGCTGCTGGTGGGGAGAGAATCCCTCCGGGAGCGATCGGAAAACGCGTCTAATGTGGGAGCCGGTGTTGTTGCCGGAGGTTCAGGAAGTGGGCTGACGGTGGTTTCTGCACGTGTTACTGAGTGCGTTGATGGCTGAAGTCTGTCCATGAAACAACTAACCTGATCACTGAATGACAACATCAACGCATCATGGCGTTTAGGCAGCTCGCTCAATCCGACGCACAGTGTGTCGAGTTTGTCTTGTTGTTGAGCCCATTGTAGGCTGTGTGCGCGTACCGTCATCTGGAATGAATCCGAGTCTGCTGTGAACATTGTTGGCCATTTCGTTCTATCAAGACCAGTGGCACCGGATGGCTGGACACAAATGCAGAGCTCAGACTCAGATGGGATTTGGCGATAAGGATTCACTGGAACAACAAGCAGGGTCTGGTACACGGAAAGGCAGTCAAAAATCAGCAACAGTGTCAGAAACATTAGGCAAGGGCGTGGTCCAATAAACAAGCAGGCAGTCCAAAACACAGCGAGAAAAACAGGTCGAGAAAAACTTGCAAGACTGGCTATGAAGGGAAGGCATAAGGCACAACGAACTGGCGAGTAAACCGTGCAACCCGTGAAGCTAATATACACCCTGGTGATGAGCTACCAATTAGAAGCAGGTGTGTGGAAACCACCAGAATAGGGGTGTGGCCCAACAGCGTGCCCTGCCCACCACCAGGAGAGACAGATGAGAGGAAAGGGACAGACCAAGGCCAAGCAGAAAAAACCCCACAAGAGAAATCACAAAACATAACCTAAGCAGAGCAAACAAGAAAACAAAACCTAAACCCTGACAGTGATTTGACACTTTACTGCTTTCAGTCCTTCGTCTTCCATCATATTATAACAGTTTTTATAGTGCGCATGCTGATAAATGGATCAGAAAATTCCACATCACATTTACAGCACGAAGTCAGTAAAAGAGGAAAATGTTCAGTTTACCTTTGAATTGGAGGTGATGATTGTAGAAAGACAAGCTTGTTGAGGGTCAAATTAATCCAGAATAAAACAAAACCCAGAGGACGGAGAACTTTAAAACTGTCCACACACGTCATTGTATGACACGGAGTTATAGAGCTGCGGATGCATGAATCAGGCTTTAAATTAATTAAATAAATCATCATAAACTGTAAATTTTATCAACTATTTTTATATTTCTTTTGATAGCAGCTGTCCCTGGATGTGTTGCTGTATGTGGTTAAGTGATTAAAAAAATGTTGAAAACATTAAAGGTTTATTCGGTAGTTCAGAGCAGTTGAGAACAAAATGGTGCCGTGTTCTGAGTTGACATCACTCTGTCTAATCAAGGCACACTAGTCAGGTCTAGGGGAGTCCATGTTTTGGTGGTTTAGTCTGGCAGAGTCTGTGTCTCGACAGATCAGGGTAGTTTTGGTGGCAACAGGAGAACCTACACGATATAATGCTCTCTTGTTTTTTAGTTTTGCCACAGGTCGGTGCTGTAATATTGCCTCAGTGCCTGACTGGGGTTTGGTCATTACAGAGGTGTCGGTGGGCTCGTCTTGAGTCGTTGCAGTCCCAGTTGGCACCTCATAAAGCTCAGTCCACAGCAGTATTTGACATGTGTAGTGACGTGAGCGTTGACTTTTTCCATATCTGAAAACACTGTTCGTCCACAGAGATGACGCGTCCACACGTAATGTTTGTTATTGTGTTTTGCCAGTCATGCTGGGTGCTTCACAACTTCAGTCCACTGCGGTTTCACAATGAGCTGGTTCTAAGGAATGCCGTGGAGTTAGTCAAACAGGATTTGATAGATGACAAGGAGATGCCCGTCAAGGTGGAGGCTGCTATTGCCCTGCAGACACTGGTCACCAATCAGGAACAAGGTAAAGGATGATATTGTTTCTCAAATATCATTCTGTTCAGTATTGGAGCCTCGAAAAGTTAACGGCCTCTACTAGTACATTTACCAGGCTAATTCACAAGTTAATCCATCCACCATCTCTTGTTATCCTCAGTTGAAAGTGGGTTTGGCTCTGAATTGTGGTTCTTCAGTGACTCCATGCTCACAAAGTTCTGCTCAACTGTGATAGTGGATCACTGACTGTGGAATCAGAACATAAACAGCAAAGGCCCTGTCAGGGAAAGTCCCCCGTCACAATAAAGGTGCAGGAGTCCCACTGCACACCAACACATAGAGCTCCAGCACAGAGCAGTAACACAGAGACCCAGGTTGAAGAGTGACGCCGCTCTGGACGATATACGGTCCACATCTATATTTTCCCCAAATGGAAAACAGAGTAAACTGACAACAGGCTCAATGGAAGCAAAGTCAGTAAAGCCTGAGAGTGCACGTGATCATCATAACGTGCAGGTGTAATTTGCTTTTAAATGTGTTGATGGAGCTGATCGTGTTGATGATGTTGTTTGTCCTTGAGCTCGTCAGTCAGATCAATAAGAAAGGTTAAATCCAAGAGCCACTGACTGTCTTCTAGCTATGCGTATTCAGCAGACACAATCTCCTTTCGATTTTTAAATTGACAAAGAGCACATCTGCGGCTTCCATCTCACCATCCTTGAAAGATTTCTTTCCTTTTGCCAGAACATGGTTGAGACAAAAAGAAGCTATGGTTGCAGCCTTACTTGTGGTATTTGGCCCGGTGAAATCTGGCTTTTCAGTTCCTGCACTTTTCAGCCGGAAGTTAGCATCGTAGCTCTTGTGGATTGTCTTAAAATGCCGCTTCAAATTCCCTGTCTTTGGTAATGCCATCTGTTCTTACAAGGAAAGTCCTATATCATACTTAACCCCCAACCCCACCCCCAATAAATAAATAAATAAAAAATAGAGTTAAGTAACTGACTGATCCTTCCCCAATGGAAGGGAGACCCAAGCACATGATGTATACACCTTAATACAAAGAATTAGATTTAGATCAGGTAGCTGAGTTCAGAAGGAGCTGGCCTGTCAACAGTGTGGCCCTGGGTTCCAATCCAAGGACTACACCCAGTTGAAAAAGGGGTACTGGCTTTGCCTGGGAAGTAACCTGCGATGGCCTGGTGTCCCATCTAGGGACAGTCATAGACTGTGATCCACACTTCCCAGGAGATAGCCTGGTAACAAGGTTTACCAATAATTAGAAGATAGAACAGATGGGTCTTTAATCTGATTTAAATATGTTCATGAAGTCAAGTGGTTTTATCTGGCAGGCAGACAAATTCCACAGAACAGGTGCTGGATACAAAAGCTTTGGAGCACAGAGTAATCCTGCAGAACGCAGAGCACTGGTCGGTACATGAGGGTGTGTGTGTGTTTGTGTGTGTGTGGTGTGTGTGTGTGTGTGTGTGTGTGTGTGTGTGTGTGTTGTGTGTGTGTGTGTGTGTGTGTGTGTGTGTGTGTGTGTGTGTGTGTGTGTGTGTGTGTGTGTGTGTGTGTGTGTGTGTGTGTGTGTGTCTCCATGTTTAGCCAAGCTGTACATCCGCCGTACAATCCGACCGGTTATGCAGGAGCTGTTGCACGTGGTTAAAGAGACGGAGAATGATGACTTGACCAACGTCATACAGAAGATGATCTGCTAGTACAACCAGGAAGTGGCAGTCATCCGCTGTGGACAATGACACAGAACCTGGTAGGACTAGAAACATGTCCATTTGTCTCTGAGAAACGGACAGCATCCACCTAAAGGACATTTCACCTTGGGGGCTGATGAAGTGTTCCAAGTCACAAATGCTCAAACAGGATGTGGGTCCACGGGCATTTTCCCACAGGAACTCTTGTAATTCTCTCTTTAAAAAAAAAAGAAAAGCAGTGAACTGTCCATGTTGGTGCAGATGTTGACTATTACTGACTGCAGTCATTAAATAGAAATTCATGAACAGTGATCCTTGTGCTTTCACTTGTTTTAATCTTTCATCACCAAATCAACTGAACATTTGAAGCATTTGTTGGGAATCGGTTGGTGATGTCTTGACAGGCCACTGAGCTTGGATCGGAATGCCTTCCTTTTGATACGTACTCTGGTACAGTCAGTGGTGGGCACAGCTAACCAAAAAGTTAGCTTCATAACCATTAATCCAATAACTGAAAGTTACCTTTTATGACGATAAACCGATAAACTGCTAAAAAATGTATCTTATTACAGATAACCGATAACTTTTAGTATTGATTGGACGCGGCCACATCAGATTACACTGTCGGCTTCTGATAAACCAGTTTCACTTTAAGCGCCGCAGGGGCTGCTGGGTAAATTCAAGGATCACAACACAAAGAACACACGAAAAAAATGAATGAATAAAAAATAAAACCCCAAATTCAAGGATCACAAACACAAAGAACACACGAAAAATGAATGAATAAAAAATAAAACCCCAAATTCAAGGATCACAACACAAAGAACACACGAAAAATGAATGAATAAAAAATAAAACCCAAATTCAAGGATCACAAACACAAAGAACACACGAAAATGAATGAATAAAAATAAAAACCCCAAACACTGTCATCATCTTTCAAAGCAGTAAAACACAGTATTAAAAGTCACAGTTTATCTCGGTATTAGATACACCGTCATTTACGAACTAAAAGCTGCTGCTTTTTTCACACGGTTTGAACCCTGCTGCTTAAACAGCCAAAATACATCCATTATTGCATTAAATGGCAAAGTAAAAGACACAAAGTAAATATAAATTCTTACCTGTTAGTTTCAGTGGAATTCATCTGAATAAATAATCCACATAAAGCGTCCTTTTTTAAAATCCAAAACAGTGTCTAAACGTGAAGAAAAGTCCCTCTGTACACACAGCTGCACCATGAGAGCTCCTCTCCCCACCGAGTCTTAGCTTTTAAATTACAGCCACAAGAAATAAAATAAAATCCAAAGTGAACCTGAACTACACTACCCCCAGTGCTCCCTGCGTCGACTGGCCAATCACATTTTGCGCTTAATGATGATGTCATCAGCAAATAACAGGCAGCCAGTCTGCTCAGTGGCTACAAACACACAACAAATGGACTAAAATGCTTGATTTTAGGGTTTACAAACGTTTTTGACCATTAAACGTTACCAGCAAAGAAAATGTTATCGGACTGAAAGTTATCTGAACTAAATTTATTGGAAGATAATTGGTCCGATGATGGTTTTAAAACTTATCTGAAAAGATAATCCGATAGCAAAAACATTAGCTTGATAATTATCTGCTATCGGATTAGCTGAACTGTGCCCACCACTGGTACAGCAATCCAAACAGGTTTGGAAGACTCCAGAGTAGTCTTATGTTTTGGTGTCACTAACTTGTAGAACTGTTGCAGAGTTTTGCCATGGTCCCCAACCTCCCCTCTGTCTAGTATTTAGTTCCAGTTTTCCTTTCCCATTACATATATTTGGCCCAGGATTTGCCCACATATTGGGAGTCATGTTTTTCCCTGTGTTGGCTAGCTTGTTAAGTGGCGGAGCATAGCACCAAACTCGCTGTGATCCAGTTCTTAGGAGACAAACAACTCCTGAGTTTTAACTTCAGCCAGTCATAGTTTGTGACTGGTCTGTCTCAACTTCTGTACCCCAGCAGTTAGGGTTAGGGTTAGGGAGCTGCCTATATGACTTTGTCACCAAGCGGTTACTTAATGAGACTCAGAGGAAGACTCTGATGGGACGCCGACTAATTTGCTGTTAGCGGTGTGCTAATGATTGCTGAGGATTTTGCTTGGATGTTATGATGTAGCACCCAATCAGACCTGAGTCCTACAGTGACTCACCTCTTCCAGGCCAATTTACCTCTATTTGAATGGGAATAGTTTCAGATGGGTAGGTGGGGTTCAGTAATTATGACCAGAGTCCTGCAGTCATTTTTATTGAGTGCATGTTCACATTTCATTAGTTCCCGCTTCTCCAGGAACCTTCACCTTATCGTGTGTGGAGAGGTTTGTGTGCTGCTATGAACCTGAACACTGTTTTCTGGAGCCTTTGTGGGGGTAGAGCTAGAGTCCCTGATGGAGTCCTTATGAAGGCTCCGGTCGGGGACTCCATTGTTCTGCTGGTGGATGTAAACGCACACATAGGCAATGATAGAGATCACCTGGAGAGGCGTGAGGGGGAGTAACGGCCTCCCCGATCTAAACCAGAGCAGTCATTTGTGATTAGACTTCTGTGCTAGTCACGGACTGTCCATGGGTTAGGGTTAGAACATAAGCATGCTCCTAAGTGTTACATGGTATCACAGCACCTAGGCCGAAGATCGATGATCAGTTTTGTGATCATATCATCTGATACAATCGAGTCCGCACCTAGCTGCTCTGGCGGCCCGTGAGGCACCTCAGGCGGAGGAAAATGGGGGGAACCATCCAAGCTGTCTACAGTAAGGATGGGACTTTGTTAACCTCCACTGAAGATGTAATCCAGCGCTGGAAGGAACACTTTGAGGAACTCCCTGCATCAGACCGGAGTGCCCTCTATAGTAGGGGCAGAGCTGGAAGCTGATGGAGGATTATCATTCATTTTCCCTGGTGGAAGTCACTGCGGTAGTCAAACAAGTCCCCGGGGGGTTGATGAGATTCTTCCAGAAATGCTGAAGGCTCTGGGTGGTGGGGGGACTGTCTTGGATGAGACGTCTCTTCAACATTGCATTGAGGTCTGGGACAGTGCCTAAGGAGTGGCATACTGGTGGCGGTGGTCCCCATATTTAAAAAAAAGGACCAGAGAGTGTGTGCCAACTACAGGGGCATCACACTACTCAGCCTCTTGGGTGAAGTCTACTCCAGGGTGATGAAAAGGAGGGTCGGCTGATAGTCAAACCTGTGATTGAAGAGGAACAATGCGGGTTCCGTCTTGGTCGTGGAACAACCGACCAGCTCTTCACTCTCACAAGGATTTTGGAGGGGGCCTGGGAGTATGCCCATCCAGTCTACATGTGTCTTGTGGACTTGGAGAAGGCCTATGATTGGGTACTCTGGGAGATACTGTGGAGGTGCTGTGGGAGTATGGAGTGAGGGGGTCCCTTCTCAGGACCATCCAATCTGTGTACTCACAAAGCGAGAGCTGTGTTCGGGGTGCTCAGCAGTAAGTCAGACTTGTTTCCTGTGGAGGTTGGCCTCTGACAGGGGCTGCGCCTTGTCCCCAATCCCGTTTGTGATATTCATGGACAGGATATTGAGGTGTATTCGTGGGGAGGAGGGTTTCCAGTTTTGTGGGCTCCTGCTTTTTGCAGATGATTGGTCCTGTTGGATTCATCAGCCTGTGACCTCCAACACTCACTGGATCGGTTCCCACCTGAGTGTGAAGTGGCTAGGATGAGGATCAGCACCTCTAAATCTGAGGCCCTGGTTCCTCAGCAGGAACCGATGGATTGCCTACTCCATGTAGGGGATGAGGTCTTGCCCTAAGTGAAGGAGTTCAAGTACCTTGGGGTCTTGTTCATGAGTGAGGGACAGTGGAGTGTGAGATTGGCCAGAGAATCGATGCAGCAGGGGCGGTGTTGCATTCGCTCTACTGTACTGTTGTGACGAAAAGGGAGCCGAGCGAAAAGGTGAAGCTCTCGATGTACTGGTGAATCTTTGTTCCTACTGTCACCTATGGTCATGAGGTTTGGGTCATGACCGAAAGAACTAGATCGCGGGTACAAGCGCTCGAAATGGGCTCGGTCATTCGTGGGGAGCTCGGAGTAGAGCCGCTGCTGTTTCGCCTTGAAAGGAGCCAGCTGAGGTGGTTGGGGTATCTGGTAAGGATGCCTCCTGGGCACCTCCCTAGGGAGGTGTTTCCTGGCACGTCCATCTGGGAGGAGACCCCGGGGAAGACCCAGGACTATGTGGAGAGATTATATCTCCACACTGACCTGGGAACGCCTCACGACTTCCCAGTCAGAGGTGGTCAATGTGGCCCAGGAAGAGGGAAATCTGGGGTCCCCTACTGGAGCTGTTGCCCCTGTGACTCGATCCCTGATAAGCAGTTGAAGATGAGTGATGAAGTGATGAGAGAGTGATCAAATTTCAGTTGATTCCGGTGCCTTTGACCTTCTCTCAAACAATCTGTGGAAATGACCTCAGGCTCTGTTATCCCATAGGGACATAGATATTCTTTAGGAAAGGAATTTTTTGGTGAAGTACAGAGGCACTTAAAGAGGCATGAGTTAAACAGTCAAATACCTCACCTGTGTGCGCTCTCTCACTCTGTCTTTGGCACACAGACAGAGCGCACTCTAAACAGGCTGCACATAGTCTGTGGGGTGGGACATGATTGTTGTGTGTTTGTATCACAGGTGTTCGAACCACACTGCTCTGCACATTGAGACACTCCACAGTGCGCACCTCTGCAAACAGCTCAAATGATAACAAAAAAAGTGAAGTCAGCAGATGGAGATAAGATGAACGGTAGGAAGTGACTATAGAGACAAATCCATCAAATCCATTGCAGTAACACGCTCTGTGCAGTGGTGCACTCTGCAGTCGTGCTCTGTGTAGTAATGCGCTGTGTGCAGAGGTATGCTCTGTGCAGTAATGTGCTCCATGTTTGTGCTGAAGCAGAGCAGGTGGTCCTGAGACCTCTCATTCAAGAGTTTCATGAAACAAAGGTATTCCATGCCACTGACATGTACCATGTGTATTTTTAACCTGCTCGCTGCAAGAAGGCACGCAGTGAGGGATCATGACGTGCGCATGTCAGGTTGATTGTCTTCCACATGCCTCTGTAAATGTCTCCATACTTGAAATAAACCATAGAAAACTCTTTCTCCACACGATATGATATCATATTTCATGAGGAGGTCATTCTTCTGATTGTGTTACAGACCTGAAATCTTTCCTAACGGTTTGTAAAAACGACTGGCACAACGTTCAGACTGACTGAAATCACTGAGAAACTCTTGGTTCCCAGCTTCTGATGTCTATGAGGCACAGTAACCGAGACAGTGACAACTCAAAGGAAATGTCTTTTTGAGAGTGTTGTTCTAAGGAGGTTCAGCTGTGGCTGTCAGGAGATGGTTTTTGGAGCTTTCGTTCAGTCTGTCCCTGTCAGATCTGAAGGTTCATGGCCACAGTCTGTGTACACTTCACTGTGTGGTCTCCCCCACCATTCAGGTTCTTCTTCTTTGGTATGTTATCCCTCTGTCTCCACCTGTTACTGTGTTCAGACTTCAGACTGTTGATGTTACCTTGAATGATGCATGAGCCAATGAAATGACTTCTTCTGATAAGTGTTTGTGTGACCGCTGATGTTTGCAGGCTGAGATCTTCACTCGGGTCCTTCAGAGTGAAGAGTATGAGGAAAACGAGGACAAGACCGTCATGGCTCTGGGCATCCTCAGCACCATCGATACCATCCTGACTGTGATGGAGGACCACAAGGAGGTCTTTAAGGAACACATGCTTGTCACTGTGACTGAATTAGATGTTTGGCACCATCTTCTCAGTGGCCTTTCTCTCTTCTTCTCACTCAGATCACTCAGCAGCTGGAGGGCATTTGTCTGCAGGTGATTGGCCTGGTCTTGCAGAAGCCCATCATAGGTATGGCAGGTGTGTGTGCACCGGGGTGGGACACACACTCATTCAGGTTCTGAGGAGACCTAAATATGAAGGTATCTCAGCTGAACCTGCCCAGCGACTCAAACATTAACAATGTCTGATTTTGTGCCTTTGTGGACTTGCTTCTCCCACAGAAGACTTGATTGACAGGACACATGTGTGTGGTGACATAACTAATGAGCCTGTGTGGGCGTTCTTGTGCAGAATTCTATGAGGAGATCCTGTCCCTGGCTTTTGGTCTCACCTGTCAGACCATCTCCCCCCAGATGTGGCAGCTTTTGGGCGTTCTGTACGAGGTCTTCCAGCACGACTGCTTTGACTACTTCACAGGTAGGCTTCATATGAAATAGTCATGGAAGCCTCGTGATTTCACACTGAGATGGAGCGATTACAAAAACACTCAGCAAATGAGCTTCAGGCTTTGTAGAACAACTGACACATTTAGTCTGCAACTGATTCCACTTTTCCTTCCTCCATCACACCTCCTGGTCCACCATCAGTGTCGCAGTGGTGGAGGCCCAGTATTGACAAACACATCTGATTCAGAACTTACTCCAATTAAATGCTGCACTTACAAATAAATTTAGTGGGTTTTTTTGCACAGGGAGGAGGGACTATGCCCCAATTTTGTTGTGCTAATGTGCTGCAATGCACCATGAGAGTCAGGGTTTTGAGGTTTTAAATATTGTTGTGGTTTATGTTAGTTTATCAGTGTTGTTAGTGTTATTGATTTCTTGTGTTTTTGTAGTTCAATTGGTTTAGTCAGTTTAGATGAATCTCATGTTGCTCTTACCATGAGTGACTTAAGTTTCATGTTGGTACCATGAGTGAAATGTTTAGTGGCTTTAATGTCTTTAGCCGCTGTCTTTGTTTTCAAATTAAAGTCACCTGCTTACAGTGCGTGTGTGCAACTTCGATCAGGGACAAACAGAGCACAGCTGACATTTGCCGTTTGGCGTGCTTACGTAATTTGGGTCAAGGATGAACAGCACCAAAATGGAACACTGATAGAACTAATAGCTTTGGAGAAGCTATGAATAATAGGTAACGTTCCTAATTACATTTTGGACTCACTCGCCTTTCCAGCAGGGGGCAGTAAATCATCTTTCTATTAAAAACGTGAGTGTAAGTGTATGTAATTGTAAATACATTAAAAATACATAGATGACACAAGAAAGTGAAAACACTTATGACAAAATAGAAATAAAAATATAATAACAATCAATCAATCAACTTTTTTCTTATATAGCGCCAAATCACAACAAACAGTTGCCCCAAGGCGCTCCATATTGCAAGGCAAGGCCATACAATAACCATGAAAAACCCCAACCGGTCAAAACGACCCCCTATGAGCAAGCACTTGGCCACAGTGGGAAGGAAAAACTCCCTCTTAACAGGAAGAAAACCTCCAGCAGAACCAGGCTCAGGGAGGGGCAGTCTTCTGCTGAGACTGGTTGGGGCTGAGGGAAAGAACAGGAAAAAGACATGCCGAGAAGGGGGGCAGAGATCGATCACCAATGATTAAATGCAGAGTGATGCATACGGAGCAAAAGAGAAAGAAACAGTGCATCATGGAACCCCCCACAGTCTACGTCTAAAGCAACATAACCAAGGGATGGTCCAGGGTCACCCGATCCAGCCCTAACTATAAGCTTTAGCAAAAGGAAAGTTTTAAGCCTAATCTTAAAAGTAGAGAGGGTGTCTGTCTCCCTGAACTGAATTGGGAGCTGGTTCCACAGGAGAGGAGCCTGAAAGCTGAAGGCTCTGCCTCCCATTCTACTCTTACAAACCCTAGGAACCACAAGTAAGCCCGCAGTCTGAGAGCGAAGCGCTCTAATGGGGTAATATGGTACTACGAGGTCCCTAAGATAAGATGGGACCTGATTATTCAAAACCTTATAAGTAAGAAGAAGAATTTTAAATTCTATTCTAGAATTAACAGGAAGCCAATGAAGAGAGGCCAACACGGGTGAGATATGCTCTCTCCTGCTAGTCCCCGTCAGTACTCTAGCTGCTCTAATAATAATAATAATAATAATTCTAATAATAATTGTGTGTATATTGTAACAACAACCTAAACAATTATAAATGAATTAAGCCGGCAAATTACCATTAAAAATTACTTAATTAACAGGAAATAAAAAGGTTGAGTTCCTCTGAGTTCTAAAGTTCTAAAAATTCTGGGCTGACTCGCCATTCCAACTCATTATTGAAACTTTGCACACTTTATTATCACCCTTGATAAATGTCATATTTTATAAACACGACCCAATCTAGAGCTCGTGGATCCCCACAGACAACACGCTAGTAATGTAATATTTCTTTTACTCTTTTTTTACTGATTTAAACCAAACGTTTCATTGAATTATTTTAACCTTCAACAGTGATGAAAGTTTTCTGAGAATTCTCAGAGATCTGGGTTTTTACTTGCGAGGTAGAGCGTTTCTGGGTTAGTTTAGACAGCATATGTCAGAATCCATGAATTCTCCACACCCAAACAGCTGGTGGCAGTAACGCACCATGTTGGCTTGCAAACCAACAATAAACTCGAAAGAGGAAGAAGGGTTGTTTTTGTTTTCCTGTTCCACGTCGGATTCAGTCTGTGGTCTGATGTCATGATGTTCGTATTTATAAAAGTGATTGTAAACATCTCTGATGAGACGTCACCATGGACATTTAGTCTCAGGTTTTCACGTCCTGGTCCCAGACTGAAGGATAAATGTAACGTGGTGCCACTCGTCCACACAGCAGCCTCTGAGAGACGCCGTTACAGATTTTACTGTGAACTCCACGTCGCGTTGATACAACAAAGAAAATTTATACCCGCCTTCAGCCCTGTGATGATGAATGTTTCGTTTTCCCACTCGTGCGCTCTTGGTGCTCAGGCTTTTTGGTGATGAGAAAGGTGCAGGATCATTCATCCACCTTTTCCCAATGATCTGTGACTTTTTGACTTTCTCTCCTTTGTTCTGCTGTCGTCGTGTCACCGCGCCTTTATGACTGAACTAAAACCGCATTGGTTTTATTTTGAAGCCTTTTTTTTTTTAATTTGTTCTTAACAATAATTAATCCAGTCGATGTGCACCGCTCCTCAAAATGTCCGCTCACGCCAAGAAGAGAGAGGTGGACGCTGAAGTTATTTTACACACATCAAACTCTGTCTTTGGGATGAATTTACTTCCAACTGTCTCCATGGAAACGTGATGTGTTAACCTGCCAAATCTGCATTTTAAGGTTTCTAATGTTACAGAGACATGAAATATTAATGTGAATTAAAAATGCTGACGTCAGCACTGGATGGACAAAATCATATCATTTGAGGTCAGTCATCCTGGTACTTAAGCTCGAGGGGCAGGTTTTCTCAGTTAAAACATCACAGAACTCAGTACAAATACATGTAATTTGGGGGTCAGACTCATCAATAAAGTCAGTTTAATGTACATCGATTCATTTCAGGTCAGCAATCTCACCGTTCAGGGCAATGAGAGCTGTCAGCTGGCTGTTAGAAACAAGTTAGGAGACAATAAAAAACCAACTGATTTCAGTAGAACAGCACACAGACCGCGGGTGTTGTCACCGAGCGGACAGTCATGGAAGCACGAATTCTCTCCTTTGGATTGGCCACTTTGCCAAAGTGACGTAGCACCGACCTTGAAGTGAATAAGAATCTAATTTAAAGCCAAATCAGTGTTCCTGAGAAAGAAAAGTTATATTGGTGACTTAATGAACAGCAGGTGCAGCTTTACTTGTATTTTAGGACACTTTCAGTTGTTGTAAAAGCACAAATAGCTGAAGTCAAATATTTAGATAAATGTAGAGAGTGAACAGTAACAGTCAAACGTGAATATGTGGTTTTTATGGAATAGTAATAACACTGTGTTCTAATCCAGATGACAAACCATGGATTATAGTTCTGTCATCTTGGCAGTATGGGAATATATTGACAACTGCCTCATCCAGGCAGCTAACGCTTGTAATGTTTGTTATGGACGTGACATGCTGATGTTCGTAATGTTAGTTATAGGCGTGAAACGCTGATGTTCGTGTTGTTAGTTATAGGCGTGAAACACTGACGTTCGTGATGTTAGTTATAGGCGTGAAACGCTGACGTTCATAATGTTAGTTATAGGCGTGAAACGCTGACGTTCATAATGTTAGTTATAGGCGTGAAACGCTGACGTTCGTAATATTCGTTACGGATGTGAAGCACTGACGTTTGTAATATTCATTACGGATGTGAAGCACTGACGTTTGTAATATTCATTACAGATGTGAAGCGCTGACGTTTGTAATATTTGTGGCAGACATGAAACGCTGATGTTCGTAATGTTTGTGGCGGACGTGAAACGCTGACGTTCGTAATGTTTGTTACGGACATCAAACGCAGACGTTCGTAATGTTTGTTACAGAAGTGAAACGCTGACGTTCGTAATGTTTGTTACAGAAGTGAAATGCTGACGTTTGTAATGTTTGTTTCGAACGTGACACGCTGACGTTTGTAATGTTCGTTATGGGTGTGAAACTGTTTGTTGCGGCCGTGAAATGCTGATGTTCGTAATGTTTTTTACAGATGTGAAACACTGAAATTTGTAATGTTTGTTACGGACGTGAAGCGCTGACGTTTGTAATGTTTGTTACAGATGTGAAACACTGACATTCGTAATGTTTGTTACAGATGTGAAACGCTGACATTTGTAATGTTTGTTACATATGTGAACGCTGAAGTTAATGTTTTCCAGACGTGAAATGCTGACGTTCGTAATGTTTGTTACAGATGTGAAACGCTGACATTTGTAATGTTTGTTTTGAACGTGAAACACTGATGTTTGTAATGTTGTTACGGACGTGAAACACTGACGTTTGTAGTGTTTGTTACGGATGTGAAGAGCTGACGTTTGTAATGTTTGTTACAGACGTGAAACACTGATGTTTGTAATGTTTGTTACAGACGTGAAACACTGATGTTTGTAATGCTTGTTACAGATGTGAAACGCTGACGTTTGTAATGTTTGTTACGGATGTGAAACACTGACATTTGTAATGTTTGTTACGGACCTGAAACGATGACGCTTGTAATGTTTGTTACAGACGTGAAACGATGACGTCTGTAATGTTCGTTACGGGTGTGAAACACTGCCGTTCGTAATGTTCATTACGGGAGTGAAACGCTGACGTTTGTAATGTTGTTGTGGGTGTGAAATGCTGATATTCGTAATGTTTGATACAGATGTGAAACTCTAATGTTTGTAATGTTTGTTACGGACGTGAAACACTGATGTTTGTAATGTTTGTTGCGGACGTGAAATGCTGATATTCATAATGTTTGTTACAGATGTGAAACACTGACATTTGTAATGTTTGTTACGGACGTGAAACAATGATGTTTGTAATGTTGTTGTGGGTGTGAAATGCTGATATTCGTAATGTTTGATACAGATGTGAAACTCTAATGTTTGTAATGTTTGTTACGGACGTGAAACACTGATGTTTGTAATGTTTGTTGCGGACGTGAAATGCTGATATTCATAATGTTTGTTACGGACGTGAAACACTGACGTTTGTAGTGTTTGTTACGGATGTGAAGAGCTGACGTTTGTAATGTTTGTTACAGACGTGAAACACTGATGTTTGTAATGTTTGTTACAGACGTGAAACACTGATGTTTGTAATGCTTGTTACAGATGTGAAACGCTGACGTTTGTAATGTTTGTTACGGATGTGAAACACTGACATTTGTAATGTTTGTTACGGACCTGAAACGATGACGCTTGTAATGTTTGTTACAGACGTGAAACGATGACGTCTGTAATGTTCGTTACGGGTGTGAAACACTGCCGTTCGTAATGTTCATTACGGGAGTGAAACGCTGACGTTTGTAATGTTTGTTGTGGGTGTGAAATGCTGATATTCGTAATGTTTGATACAGATGTGAAACTCTAATGTTTGTAATGTTGTTACGGACGTGAAACACTGATGTTTGTAATGTTTGTTGCGGACGTGAAATGCTGATATTCATAATGTTTGTTACAGATGTGAAACACTGACATTTGTAATGTTTGTTACGGACGTGAAACAATGATGTTTGTAATCTTTGTTACAGATGTGAAACACTGACGTTTGTAATGTTTGTTACGGACGTGAAGCGCTGACGTTTGTAATGTTTGTTACGGACGTGAAACGCTGACGTTTGTAATGTTTGTTACGGACGTGAAGCGCTGACGTTTGTAATGTTTGTTACGGACGTGAAGCGCTGACGTTTGTAATGCTTGTTACGGACGTGAAGCGCTGACGTTTGTAATGTTTGTTACGGACGTGAAGCGCTGACGTTTGTATGTTTGTTACGGACGTGAAACGCTGACGTTTGTAATGTTTGTTACGGACGTGAAACGCTGACGTTTGTAATGTTTGTTACGGACGTGAAGCGCTGACGTTTGTAATGTTTGTTACGGACGTGAAACGCTGACGTTTGTAATGTTTGTTACGGACGTGAAGCGCTGACGTTTGTAATGCTTGTGTTGCAGATATGATGCCTCTTTTGCATAACTACGTGACGGTGGATACAGACATGCTGCTGTGTAACCCCAAGCACCTGGAGGTCATGTACAGTATGTGTAAAAAGGTCAGCTTTGGTCACTTTGATAGACATTCTTTGTATGTTTTGACAGATTTAACACTTTGCCACTTTGACGACTTGTAGGTGCTGAGCAGTGACGCCGGGGAGGACGCCGAGTGTCACGCTGCCAAGTTGTTGGAGGTCATCATCCTGCAGTGTCGAGGTCGAGGCATTGACCAGGTCAGACACTCAGCCGCCTCCTCCTGCTTTGAGTGATACTATCAGCAGGATATTAGCATTTACTTAGCAATACTTTATTACCTTGATGATATATATATATATATACATATATATATATATATATATATATATATCTCCATACATTTTCTTCCGCTTCATCCGGAGTCCGGTCGCGGGGGCAGCAGCTCAAGCAAAGCCGCCCAGACCTTCCGATCCACACACACCTCCCCCAGCTCCTCCGGGGGAACCCCAAGGCGTTCCCAAGCCAGCCGAGAGATGTACTCCCTCCAGCGTGTCCTGGGTCTTCCCCAGGGCCAGTGGGATGTGCCCGGAACACCTCTCCAGCAAGGCGTCCAGGGGGCATCCGGAAAAGATGCCCGAGCCACCTCAACTGACTCCTTTCAACGTGGAGGAGCAGCGGCTCGCCTCCGAGCTCCTCCTGAGTGATGAAGCTCCTCATCCCATCTTTAAGGGAGCGCCCAGCCACCCTGCGGAGGAACTCATCTCGGCCGCTTGTACTCGCGATCTCGTTCTTTCGATCATGAGACAAATCTCATGACCATAGGTGAGGATCGGAATGTAGATTGATCGGTAAATCGAGAGCTTTGCCCCCCTACTCAGATCTCTCTTCACCACGACGGTGCGATACAGCGACCGCATCACTGCAGATGCTGCACCGATCCGTCTATCGATCTCACGCTCCATCGTCCCTCACTCGTGAACAAGACCCTGAGATACTTAGACTCCTCCACTTGAGGCAAGGACACTCCACCGACCTGAAGAGGGCAAAGCACCTTTTTCCGGTCGAGAACCATGGCCTCGGATTTGGAGGTGCTGATTTTCATCCCGGACGCTTCACACTCGGCTGCAAACCGCCCCAGTGCACGCTGAAGGTCCTGATTTGACGAAGCCAACAGAACCACATCGTCCGCAAACAGCAGAGACGAAATTCTGTGGTTCCCAACCAGACCACCTCTACACCCTGGCTGCGCCTAGAAATTCTGTCCATAAAAATAATGAACAGAACTGGTGACAAAGGGCAGCCCTGGCGGAGGCCAACGTGCACTGGATACAGGTTTGACTTACTACCGGCAATGCGAACCAAGCTCCTGCTGCGGTCGTACAGGGACCGGAGAGCCCTTAGCAAAGGACCCCGGACCCCGTACTCCCGGAGCACTCCCCACAGGGTGCCCCGAGGGACACGGTCGAACGCCTACTCCAGATCCACAAAACACATGTGGACTGGTTGGGCGAACTCCCATGAACCCTCGAGCACCCGATGGACTGTGTAGAGCTGGTCCAGTGTGCCGCGACAGGACGAAAACCACACTGCTCCTCCTGAATCTGAGGTTCAACCATCGGTCGAATTCTCCTCTCCAGTACTCTGGAATAGACCTTACCGGGGAGGCTGAGGAGTGTGATCCCCCTATAGTTGGAACACACCTTCCGGTCCCCCTTCTTAAACAGAGGGACCACCACCCCGGTCTGCCAATCCAGAGGCACTGTCTCCGATCGCCACGCGATGTTGCAGAGGTGTGTCAGCCAAGACAGTCCCACAACATCCAGAGACTTAAGGTACTCAGGACGGATTTCATCCAACCAGGAGCCTTGCCACTGAGGAGCTTTCTAACCACCTCGGTGAATTCGGCCTGGGTAATGGATGACTCCGCCTCTGAATCCCCAGTCTCTGCTTCCTCTTCGGAAGACGTGACGATGGGATTGAGGAGATCCTCGAAGTACTCCTTCCACCACCCGACAACATCCCCAGTCAGGGTCAACAGCTCCCCACCCGCACCATAAACAGTGCTGGTGGAGAGCTGCTTCCGCCTCCTGAGGCGTTGGACGGTTTGCCAGAATCTCTTCGAGGCCGACCGATAGTCCTCCTCCATAGCCTCCCCGAACTCCCCTCAGACCCAAGTTTTTGCCTCTGTGACCGCACAGCTGTGGCACCCTTGGCCTGCCGGTACCTGTCAGCTGCCTCTGGGTCCCACCTACCAACAAAGATAAGTAGGACTCCTTCTTCAGCTTGACGGCATCCCTACTTCCGGTGTCCACCACCGGGTTCGGGGATTGCCACCGCGACAGGCACCAGAAACCTTGCGACCACAGCTATGAGCAGCCGCATCGACAATGGAGGTGGAGAACATGGTCCACTCGGACACCATGTCTCCAACCTCCCTGGGATCTGGGAGAAGCTCTCCCGGAGGTGGGAGTTGAAGACCTCGCTGACAGAGGGTTTCGCCAGTCGTTCCCAGCAGACCCTATATATATACATACATAATCACATATATATATATATATGTGTGTGTGTGTGTGTATATATGTATATATATATGTGTATATATGTGTATGTATGTATATATATATGTGTATGTATGTATATATATGTGTATGTATGTATATATATATGTGTATATTATATATGTTATATATATATATGTGTGTATGTATATATATATGTTGTATATATGTATGTATATATATATGTGTATGTATATATGTGTATGTATATATGTGTATATATGTATATATATATATGTATGTATATATGTGTATGTATGTATATATATGTGTATGTATGTATATATATGTGTATGTATGTCATGTGTGTGTTTGTATGTATGTATATGTATATATGTGTATGTATGCATGTGTGTGTTTGTATGTATGTATATATATGTGTATGTATGTATGTATGTATGTATATATATATGTATGTATATATGTATGTATGTATGTATATATATGTATAATATATATATGTGTATGTATGTATATATATATATGTATATATATATATATATGTGTATGTATGTATGTATATATATGTATATATATTATATTATGTATGTATATATATATATGTATATATATATTTGTATGTATGTATGTATATATATATATGTGTATGTATGTATGTATATATATATATGTGTATGTATGTATGTATATATATATATGTATATATATATGTGTATGTATGTATGTATATATATATATGTATATATATATATGTATGTATGTATGTATATATATATGTATATATATATGTGTATGTATGTATTTATATATGTATATATATATATGGTATGTATAGTATATATATGTATATGTATATATGTGTATATATGGTATGTATGTATATATGATAGTATTATGTTATGTATGTATATGTATATATATATGTATGTCTCAGTCACTCTCATGTTTTCTGTTCTGGATTTATCTACACCACCAACACTGGACGGAGGTTCCAGTTTTATGCCTGTCTTTCCAGTCGGAAACCAAGTGCCAGAAACCAAGACACTTTGTGCACAGCAGAGACAACCAACGTTCTGTGAAAATTATTTGGAAAAGATACACATCTCCTAATACCCTGTCTACTTTTTCGTCCTCTCCAACTATCCCAAAACTTTTTCGTCAACATCTTTCTCCTTATGCTTTCCTGGACATCTTTGATCCACCACCAAGTGTCCTTGTCTTTCTTCCACTGTCCAGATGTCTCACCCATACCTTCCTGTCTGTCTCTCTCACCACATCTGCAGCCCTTTCCAGTTGTCCAACACTGCTTCTCTCCTCCATCCAGTGCTTCTCTCACCTGCTCACTGAATTTCACACAACAGTCTTCCTCCTTCGTCTTCCACCACCTGATCCTCTCACTCTCTTCTTGTTCATGTATAAAGTCATCCTTCACTTCTAAAGCCATTTTGGCGTCTCTTCACTGGCTGCCTGTCTCTGTGAGATCAGATTTTAAGGTCCTGTTATTGGCCTGTAGAGTTGTTCACAGACTGGCACCACCCTAGTTGGCAGATCTACTTAAGCACTACGTACCGGCCGGGGCTCTGTGCTCACAGGACGTAGGATTGCTCTGTGTCCTTAGGGTGAAAAAAGTCTGTGGGACATAGAGCTTTTTCTTATCATGTCCCGGTCCTGTGGAATGACCTACCTGTTTTGGTGAGGCAGTCAGACTCCGTGGAGACTTTTAAGTCACGTCTGAAAATGCATTTGTTTGCTATTTTATATGATTAATATTGTGTTACTATGCTTTTATTCTTTTATATATATATTTTTTACCTTTTTAACTTTTATCATCTTTTTAACCTTTCCTCATGCGCTTTGATTTTTTGATTTAATTTGTTTTGGTTTTTACTGTTGAATTGTTTTGTGTGAAGTGCCTTCAGACGACGCTGTCGTGATTTAGCGCTCAACAAGTTTAATAAATTAATTAAATTTAATTGAAAATCCTACAAACCACCATCCACTGCTGTCTAACTACACTCTCCCCTGCCAGCACCTTACAGTCTCCAATTTCCTTTACGTTGTATCTCCTACAAAGAATGTAGTCCACCTGGGTGGACCTTCCTCCACTTTTATATGTCACTCTGTGCTCCTCCCTTTTCCTAAAGTTAATTATGGAGTTCCACAAGGTTCTGTGCTAGAACCAATTTTATTCACTTTATACATGCTTCCCTTAGGCAGTATTATTAGAAAGCATTGCTTAAATTTTCATTGTTACGCAGATGATACCCAGCTTTATCTATCCATGAAGCCAGAGGACATACACCAATTAGCTAAACTGCAGGATTGTCTTACAGACATAAAGACATGGATGACCTCTAATTTCTTGCTTTTAAATTCAGATAAAACTGAAGTTATTGTACTTGGCCCCACAAATCTTAGAAACATGGTGTCTAACCAGATCCTTACTCTGGATGGCATTACCCTGACCTCTAGTAATACTGTGAGAAATCTTGGAGTCATTTTTGATCAGGATATGTCATTCAAAGCGCATATTAAACAAATATGTAGGACTGCTTTTTTGCATTTGCGCAATATCTCTAAAATGAGAAAGGTCATGTCTCAGAGTGAGGCTGAAAAAGTAATTCATGCATTTATTTCCTCTAGCTGGACTATTGTAATTCATTATTATCAGGTTGTCCTAAAAGTTCCCTGAAAAGCCTTCAGTTAATTCAAAATGCTGCAGCTAGAGTACTGACGGGGACTAGAAGGAGAGAGCATATCTCACCCATATTGGCCTCTCTTCATTGGCTTCCTGTTAATTCTAGAATAGAAATTAAAATTCTTCTTCTTACTTATAAGGTTTTGAATAATCAGGTCCCATCTTATCTTAGGGACCTCGTAGTACCATATCACCCCAATAGAGCGCTTCGCTCTCAGACTGCAGGCTTACTTGTAGTTCCTAGGGTTTGTAAGAGTAGAATGGGAGGCAGAGCCTTCAGCTTTCAGGCTCCTCTCCTGTGGAACCAGCTCCCAATTCAGATCAGGGAGACAGACACCCTCTCTACTTTTAAGATTAGGCTTAAAACTTTCCTTTTTGCTAAAGCTTATAGTTAGGGCTGGATCAGGTGACCCTGAACCATCCCTTAGTTATGCTGCTATAGACGTAGACTGCAGGGGTTCCCATGATGCACTGAGTGTTTCTTTCTCTTTTTGCTCTGTATGCACCACTCTGCATTTAATCATTAGTGATCGATCTCTGCTCCCCTCCACAGCATGTCTTTTTCCTGGTTCTCTCCTCTCAGCCCCAACCAGTCCCAGCAGAAGACTGCCCCTCCCTGAGCCTGGTTCTGCTGGAGGTTTCTTCCTGTTAAAAGGGAGTTTTTCCTTCCCACTGTCGCCAAGTGCTTGCTCACAGGGGGTCGTTTTGACCGTTGGGGTTTTTCCGTAATTATTGTATGGCTTTGCCTTACAATATAAAGCGCCTTGGGGCAACTGTTTGTTGTGATTTGGCGCTGTATAAATAAAATTGATTTGATTTGATTTAAAGTTGATCATCCCACATGGTGAGGACATAGAGGGGCTGACACACTGTCTGACGGGTCATCTTAATTTCTGTGCAGCCTCGGTCTGCCCAACTAAGACTGTCCACTGTTACCCCTATAACAAGCCATGGGTAATGCGGGAAGTCAAAGCTGTCCTCGACAACTTCCCAAGAGATCAATAAAGTTCTATCTAATCTAATCTAAAATACCAAAGCCATTTCCATCCTTTTTGCAAAATCCACTAGCATCTGTCCTTACACTTTCCTGTCCTTGATACCATATCTACTACGCATTACTTCCTCATCACCTCTGTTCCCTTCACGAACATGCCCATTGAAGTCTGCTCCTATCACCACTCTTTCATGCTTGGGCACACTCTCCACCACCTCATCTAACTCACTCCAGAAATCTTCTTTCTCCTTCATCTCACAACCTACCTGTGGGGCATATGCACTGATGATATTCATCATCACCCTTCAATTTCCAACTTCACACTCATCACCCTGTCAGACACTCGCTTAACCTCCAACACACTTTTAACATACTCTTCTTTAAAACTCAGCCACATGGGGTGTGTAGCCATTCTGAGTGCCCAAGTAGGGTTGCTTGAAGAACAGTGTCCATTGTAACACAAGCCAACATAACCATGCAGAGTCCAAATGTTTCCAAACTCTGACTGAAAATGAACGGCAAGTCGCCGCTGCGCCTTTGTCTCTTGTAGCTAAGCTGACCATTTTATCGGCATGTGACCGTGGGTGACCGCAGTTCCTGGTTGTTGTCTTTGATTGCTGGTTGTAAGATGATAGAAAGGTGATTGGTCATGGTTGTGTCACTGTTTTCTGGGCATGGCCAGGCATGACTGAGTGTTCGTGTCTGTGCCCGTGCAGTGCATCCCTCTGTTTGTGGAGCTGGTGCTGGAGCGTTTGATGAGGGGCGTGAAGTCCAGCGAGCTGAGGACCATGTGTCTGCAGGTGGCCATTGCTGCTTTGTACTACAGCCCCGCCCTGCTGGTGCACACGCTGGACAGTGTGCACTTCCTCACAGCCCGCAGCCATCACCGTGCACTTCATCACCAGTGGATCAACGACACTGAGTTCTTCCCTCGGGTGAGGGCCACACACCTGTCTGGTGTTTGTAGTTCTGGTACTGTGTGGAGTTCCTCTAGGTACTGAAGAGTATTTGTCCATCTTTTGATGTCACTTCTCCACGCGGGTTGCTAGCCTGTTGGGTGGGAAGGGGTGGAGTCATAAACACAGGACGCCTTTAACGTTTAGGGGGCAAACTAAACTACACGTGACGTTTTTATATATATACGAGTATATATATAATAGGATTGCTGCGGAGGCCATGTCAATTCCAGCAAAGTGGCCAATCCGACAGTGAGAATTCATACCTTCCTCTGCTGGCTGTGTGATGAAAACAAGCTCAGGCTGCATTGATTGTCTATTAAAATCAGCTAGTTTTGTTTTGTCTCTGACTTGCTTCTAACAGCCAGCTGACGGCTCTGACTGCCTGGAACGATGAAAATAGCTGAAATGAACATTGTACATTAAATTGACTTTATTGACGAGTCTGACTCCTTTGAAAAGTGACCAAATTACATGTACTTGTATTGAGGTCTGTGATGTTTTAATCGGCCAGAAAATGGCCACCAGAGGGCGCATCGGTGTAAAGTCTGCGGCAACCCATATCAGTGGTGGGCATAGTTCTGCTAATCCGCTAACAGCTATTCAGCTATTAGTGAAGCTAACTTTTTTGTTCGCGGATTAGCTTTTCAGCTAACTTGGAAAACCATCAGCAGACCAATTACACACACTCACACACTCATTTTCAGCCGCTTAGTCCAATTAAGGGTCGCAGGAGGCTGGAACCTATCCCAGCAATCATAGGGCGCGAGGCGTGGTTCACCCTGGATAGGACACCAGTCTGTCACAGGGCTACATATAAACAAACAAACACATTCACACATAGGACAGTTTAAAGTTTCCAATCCACCTAGCCTGCATGTCTTTGGATGTGGGAGGAAGCTGGAGCACCCAGAGGGAACCCACGCAAACACGGGGGAGAACATGCAAACTCCACACAGAAAGGACACAGGTAGGAATCGAACCCATGACCTTCTCACTGTGAGGCAACAGTGCTAACCACTAAGTCACCATGCTGCTGCGGACCAATTAGCTTCCGCTAAATTTAGTTAAGCTACCCTTTTAATCCACTTTTTTTTTTTTTTGCTGGCATATTGGATATCACTTAATGTATTGGATATCACTTAATGGTCAAAAATGCTTGTAAATTTGTTAGTTCCTGTCTGTTGTGTGTTTTACAACAGTCAGGCTGCTGTGAAGAGCTCAGCCTTCCCAGGGTTCTCAGCAGGATTTTTTCTCAGCGTAATGGGATGGAAAAATCACCTTATGAAGCCGGGGCTTCGGGGGACTGCTTTAGGTTTCAACCCACTGAAGCTTATGGGGTTATAAAGGGCTACTTTGGTGTTTTTGTTTTTTTTTATTTCAATATGTAGAGTAATCAGAAATTAATCTAAACATTTGTAAGGTAAAATAGTATAGTAAACTGCTGTGTATAAATTAGCAGTTCTGATGCTTCTGTGCAGTGACACACATTTCTACACTCTTCTATGTTTTGGGCCTGATGCCTATTTTCTTTTGGCTTCAAAGTAAGCCTGTAACAAAGATTTAAAAAAATAACTATGACAGTTTTGGTCAGTTGTAATCTGTCTGTCTGTTTTACAACGTTTGGAAAGAGGTCTCATTTGATTTAAAATGGCAGTTCGCTTTGAAGGTTTTGATTCCTGAGTGATCCATCTTTCCAACTTTACTCAGCAGAAAGCCACAGCAAAATCCCGCAACACGTACACACATGAAGTGGAGGATATTATTATTATTTTCGTAAGGGATACTAACTTTAGTCTAGGAATCAGAGAAGCGGGAGGTATTAATGCTCCAGTCCATGGCAGAGAACCACGTGGTTGGCTGCCCCACAAAAAAGGCACGTGAGTGATGAACGAATAAAACTGTCCGGTGTGAAGTGGTGGAGGATTGTCGCTCCTGCCCACAACAGCAGAAAAAGAATTTAATCAGCTTAATTAGAGACTTTAATCAGCAGATAAGGTGAGACATGACTGACATCTTTAAATGGCTTTGATAAAGGTTGATGAAGAAACAATCACATAGAGAAATGAAAATTTTCCCATTACACACCCTCAAAAACAACGTAACAGCCCAACCGCAGTGTATCTTTTTTTTAAATTATAACAGTGTTACGGACCGTTACACTGTTATAAATGCTGGCGAGAACCCTGCCTCCCCCAGCAGAAGGGGGCGGGCGGCTGCAGGCTGCTGTAAAGACGTGCCATTTAGTTTTCACACACAGCAACATAGACAGTGACAGAAGAGATCAAACGCAAGGCACTTTTCACTCATGATCACAACATACAGTGAGGAAAATAAGTATTTGAACACCCTGCAGTTTTGCAAGTTCTCCCACTTAGAAATCATGGAGGGGTCCTGAAATTTTCATCTTAGGTGCATGTCCACTGTGAGAGACATATCTAAAAAAACAATCTGGAAATCACAATGTATGATTTTTTAAATAATTTATTTGTATGTTACTGCTAGCAAATAAGTATTTGAACACCTGTGAAAATCAATGTTAATATTTGGTACAGTAGCCTTTGTTTGCAATTACAGAGGTCAAATGTTTCATGTAGATTTTATCAGGTTTGCACACACTGCAGCAGAGATTTTGGTCCACTCCTCCATACAGATCTTCTCCAAATCTTTCAGGTTTGGATTTTCAGCTCCCTCCAAAGATTTTCTATTGAGTTCAGGTCTGGAGACTGGCCAGGCCACTCCAGGACCTTGAAATGCTTCTTACGGAGCCCCTCCTTAGTTGCCCTGGCTGTGTGTTTGGGGTCATTGTCATGCTGGAAGACCCAGCCATGACCCATCTTCAATGCTCTTACTGAGGGAAGGAGGTTGTTTGCCAAAATCTGGCAATACATGACCCCATCCATCCTCCCTTCAATACGGTGCAGTCGTCCTGTCCCCTTTGCAGAAGAGCACCCCCAGAGTATGATGTTTCCACCCCCATGCTTCACGGTTGGGATGGTTTTCTTGGGGTTGTTCTCATCCTCTAAACATGGTAAGTGGAGTTGATTCCAAAAAGCTCTATTCTGGTCTCATCTGACCACATGACCTTCTCCCATGCCTCCTCTGGATCATCCAGATGGTCACTGGTGAACTTCAAATGGGCCTGGACATGTGCTGGCTTGAGCAGGGGGACCTTGCTGCCCTGCAGGATTTTAAACCATGACAGCATCATGTGTTACTAATGTAATCTTTGTGACTGTGGTCCCAGCTCTCTTCAGGTCACTGACCAGGTCCTCCTGTGTAGTTCTGAGCTTTCTCAGAATCATCCTTACCCCACAAAGTGAGATCTTGCATGGAATCCCAGACCGAGGAAGATTGACAGTCATCTTGTGTTTCTTCCACTTTCTAATAAATAATCATAACAATTGTTGTCTTCTACCAAGCTGCTTGCCTGTTGTCCTGTAGTCCATCCCAGCCTTGTGCAGGTCTACAGTTTTGTCCCTGGTGTCCTTAGACAGCTCTTTGGTCTTGGCTATGGTGGACAGGTTGGAGTGTGATTGATTGTGTGAACAGGTGTCTTTATACAGGTAACAAGTTCAAACAGGTGCAATTAATACAGGTAAAGAGTGCAGAATAAGAGGGCTTCTTAAAGAAAAATTAACAGGTCTGTGTGAGACAGAATTCTTGCTGGTTGGTAGGTGATCAAACACTTATTTTCCTCACTAACCTTCAAGTCCCGACTTCACCAGACTGTGAATTCCTCAAATTATATTGGATATTGGATCTATTGGACTACTATTGGATTAACCATGAAATTGATCAGCTGGTCTCTGAACGCTGTTGACACCATTTTTTCTACAAGAAGGTCAGGACTGGGGGATCCTACCTGCCCAGATGGAACGTATCCTGCGGGCTATGTTCTCGACTCCTGGGGGTCTTGGCATATTGCATGCTTGGCGCCTTTCTCCATTGAGGACGTATTCATTTTTGGTCTTATGGTAGCAGAGCTGGTACTTTTTGGCTTACGTGCTGCCCTGATCTACCGGAAAATTGTCAAGACGGCAGCATCAAGAACCACGGCCCCTCGCTTGTCCATTATGATTGACGAGGTTGGAAAGGCAGTGCATTCTCAGACTGTGATGACTCTTGAACTCAGATGCAAATTGGATGACATCTTGGAGCAGATACGTGCCTTACAGATGAAGTTGAAGATTTCGGAGGCCGGTGAATATTCTTAATTCACAATTGGGAATATTCTTCATTCATAATTGGATTTGGTTGTTCAAGTGGAACTGTTAAAAGTGTTTTTCACTGCTCAACCACAACACACCAGGCTTATCAAGCCTGAAGGACAAATTGCCCGACTGTTTTCCTCCAGAGGAATGTCTTCATGCCTTGGTGAGATTATTCGGCTCCTTTCTTATCTCAACCCACAAAGACAATAAACTGACAGACTTACACATGGACAAAGACTGAAGCATGCTCCATTTTTTCCCTTTACCTCCCTTCCTGCTCTCCCATCACACACCCGATCTCGGCCACCGCTCACACCACCCCTTTCCCCTCCGGGGGCTGCGCGGTTTTTAGCTGCGGCAGGTCCCTGTTCCCCCCAAGCTAGCGGCAGCGTGACTCCAGTTGCAGCGGCTCCCACATACTTTGCCTCAATTCGGATGGCGGACTGCTTCAAGTTCAGTGCACATAAACAATGTCAAATGTATATGTGTTGTCTTTAATTTTGATGTGTGCCATTATTACGGTAAACAAGTAATAATTGTGGATTAATTGCCGTATCCTGTCTGAGGTAATTGGAGTGTAAACGTAATTGCCCTTTTTTGGGATCAATAAAGTTGTCTGAAGTCTGACGTCAGATCTGTGAGAGACAGAATTCTTGCTGGTTGGTAGGTGTTCAAATACTTATTTGCAGCAGTAACATACAAATAAATTATTTAAAAAAATCATACATTGTGATTTCCAGATTTTTTTTTTTTTTTTGATTATGTCTCTCACAGTGGCCATGGACCTAAGATGAAAATTTCAGACCCCTCCATGATTTCTAAGTGGGAGAACTTGCAAAACCGCAGACACCCTCTCTACTTTTAAGATTAGGCTTAAAACTTCCTTTTTGCTAAAGCTTATAGTTAGGGCTGGATCAGGTGACCCTGAACCATCCCTTAGTTATGCTGCTATAGACTTAGACTGCTGGGGGGTTCCCATGATGCACTGTTTCTTTCTCTTTTTGCTCTGTATGCACCACTCTGCATTTAATCATTAGTGATCGATCTCTGCTCCCCTCCACAGCATGTCTTTTTCCTGGTTCTCTCCCTCAGCCCCAACCAGTCCCAGCAGAAGACTGCCCCTCCCTGGGACTGGTTGGGGCTGGAGGTTTCTTCCTGTTAAAAGGGAGTTTTTCCTTCCCACTGTAGCCAAGTGCTTGCTCACAGGGGGTCGTTTTGACCGTTGGGGTTTTACATAATTATTGTATGGCCTTGCCTTACAATATAAAGCGCCTTGGGGCAACTGTTTGTTGTGATTTGGCGCTATATAAAAAAAATTGATTGATTGATTGATTGATTGTTCAAATACTTATTTTCCTCACTGTAACCCTTCATCAAACTGACAACACTACTTGAAAAACACAACAAATCTATAACACTAACAACACTGCAAATGCACAGAGCGTGATCTGTTGTTAGTCCTTGATTTGCACACGTGTTTTGTGATCCGCAAACACAAATTTCCGATTTCTAACTTGTTTTGGTTTTTACAAATAAATGTGTATTTGTAAATATGTCATTTTTTATCTGTTAAAAAAAGGCATTTGCAAACCTGAAAATTCTGTTTGTGGAGTATAATTATGGTTAGGGTTTACCCATTAGAGATGGGTATCGAAAACTGATTCCTGTTAAGAATCGACAAGAAGTGATTTGATTCACCGACATCAATAGACTTTTTGCTTAACAATTCCCTTATTGGTTCTTCAGTTCACATGACACCGGAGTGAGCTGGTGGTCGGAGATAGCTCCGACCACTCGCCATGATGAAAACACATTTGCTTTTGTTTCGCGCACGCACCGCTGAGGAAATGAGATTATCCCCATAATCGGTGGGTCTGAGTCTGACTATTTTCCCAGACTGACAACAAATATGAGTAAATTAAGTACTAGTTTTTTATAATTTATTAAAAACTAATAAATCCCATATATTTGGGATTTATTAGGCAATATCTCTAAAATCAGAAAGGTCTTGTCTCACAGTGATGCTGAAAAACTAATTCATGCATTTATTTCCTCTAGGCTGGACTATTGTAATTCATTATTATCAGGTTGTCCTAAAAGTTCCCTAAAAAGCCTTCAGTTAATTCAAAATGCTGCAGCTAGAGTACTGACGGGGACTAGAAGGAGAGAGCATATCTCACCCATATTGGCCTCTCTTCATTGGCTTCCTGTTAATTCTAGAATAGAATTTAAAATTCTTCTTCTTACTTATAAGGTTTTGAATAATCAGTCCCATCTTATCTTAGGGACCTCGTAGTACCATATCACCCCAATAGAGCGCTTCGCTCTCAGACTGCAGGCTTACTTGTAGTTCCTAGGGTTTGTAAGAGTAGAATGGGAGGCAGAGCCTTCAGCTTTCAGGCTCCTCTGCATGCACCACTCTGCATTTAATCATTAGTGATCGATCTCTGCTCCCCTCCACAGCATGTCTTTTTCCTGGTTCTCTCCCTCAGCCCCAACCAGTCCCAGCAGAAGACTGCCCCTCCCTGAGCCTGGTTCTGCTGGAGGTTTCTTCCTGTTAAAAGGGAGTTTTTCCTTCCCACTGTAGCCAAGTGCTTGCTCACAGGGGTCGTTTTGATCGTTGGGGTTTTACATAATTATTGTATGGCCTTGCCTTACAATATAAAGCGCCTTGGGGCAACTGTTTGTTGTGATTTGGCGCTATATAAAAAAATTGATTGATTGATTGACTTAAGTATTCAGAGTCTTTGCTCAGCAATTCCAGCCTCAAGTCTTCTTGAGTCTATGATTCCACCAGCTTGGTGCACCTATCTTTGGACAGTTTGGTCCATTCCTCTTTGCAGCACCTCTCAAGCTCCATCAGGTTGGATGGGGAGCGTCGGTGCACAGACATTTCCAGATCTCTCCAGACATGTTCAATCGGATTCAGGTCTGGTCTGTATAACAAATAATAACAGTAACAAAATGTGGAAGAAGTGAAGCGCTGTGAATACTTTCCAGATGCACTGTAAACATTTATATATTTTATCTCGTGAACTTAATCATTTATTTCTTTATTCTGTTGAAGTTTAATCACTACATATTTGCACTTTTTCTCAACTTGTTTCTTCTGCCAAATCTCTGCATAGACTTCACGACCGTAAGATGTGCATCATCGGCCTGAGCGTGCTGATGGAGCTGCCCAGCCGGCCGGCGGCACTGGAGGGCATTGCCAGTCAGATTGTCCCGTCTATCCTGCTCCTCTTCCTGGGCCTCAAACACCTCTATGCCTCCCGGCTACTCAACAAACCGGAGCTGATGGCCCGTGCACACGCTCACCACGAAGAGCAGAATGGTAAGAACAGAACAGAAGAATGAAGCTCTGAGTGTGCATGTGTGTGTGTGTGTGTGTGTGTGTGTGTGCGTATGTGCGTGCGTGCGTGCGTGCGTGTTTATGTACAGTTGTGTGTAAAAGTTTGGGCCTCCTGATGATTTCCCTGATTTTCCTTTATAAATCATTGGTGGGTTTGATCAGAAATTTCACTTAAATATATCATATAGCAGACAAACACACTGATATTTGAGAAGTGAAATGAAGTTTATAGGATTTACAGAAAGTGTGCAATAATTCTTTGAAGAAAATTAGACAGGTGTATAAATTTAGGCACCCCAACAGAAAAAAATACATCAATATTTAGTAGATCCTCCTTTTGCAGAAATAACAGCCTCTAAATGCTTCCTATAGCTTCCAATGAGAGTCTGGATTCTGGTTGAAGGTATTTTGGACCATTCTTCTTTACAAAACATCTCAGGTTTGTTGGTTTCTGAGCATGGACAGCCCGCTTTAAAATCACACCACAGATTTTCAATAATATTCAGGTCTGGGGACTGAGATGGCCATTCCAGACATTGTACTTGTTCCTCTGCATGAATGCCTTAGTAGATTTTCAGCAGTGTTTAGGGTCGTTGTCTTGTTGAAAGATCCAGCCACAGCACAACTTGAACTTTGTCACTGATTCATGAACATTGTTCTCAAGAATCTGATATTGACTGGAATTCATGTGACCCTCACTTTAACAAGATTCCCAGTACCTGCACTGGCCACACAGCTACACAGCATGATGGAACCACCTCCAAATTTTACTGTAGGTAGCAAGTGTTTTCCTTGGAATGCTGTGTTCTTTTTCAGCCATGCATACCGCCCCTTGTTATGTCCAAATAACTCAATTTTAGTTTCATCAGTCCACAGCACCTTATGCCAAAATGAAGCTGGCTTGTCCAATGTGCTTTAGCATACCTCAAGTGACTCTGTTTTGTGGTGTGTACGCAGAAAAGGGTTCCTCTGCATTACAGCATCATACAGCATTTCTTGTGCAAAGTGCGCTGTACGAGGTCTGTTAGAAAAGTAACGGACCTTTTTATTTCTTCTGCAAAACTATATGGATTTGAATCGTGTGATTGCATCAGCCAAGCTTGAACCTTCGTGCGCATGCGTGAGTTTTCTTCACGCCTGTCGGTTGCGTCATTTGCCTGTGCGCACAGCCTTGTGGGAGGAGTGGTCCAGCCCCCCTCGTCAGATTTTCATTGTCAGGAAACTGGCTGATCGACTGCCACTTTGCTTCATCAAAGTTTTTTTCAGAAAGTGTGAGAGACAGCCAAGTGGAAACCATTTGGAAAAATTCAGATAGCTTTCGGTGAAGATCTTACGGGGATCACACAGATTAAGGACAATTACAACTGGATTAAAGATGGCCCACAGTGGCGGAGGGTGCGCCACGCACCGAGCGGCGATCGACAGGCTCAAATGACCAGATCATTTCCAAAGTGAACGCTTTGTTGATCCAGGACGTCGTCTGACTACCAGAGAAATGACAAGACAGCTGGACATAGCACTTTTCAGCACATTCCACTATTGCAGGAGTTTTTGTCATGGAAAGAGGAGCGGAGAAATTCGCGCGTCGGGACGGATGCGCAGGGCACAGAACAAAAAGCAACGCCGTGATGAAGCCTCAGAGGACATGTTGTGGCATGTCCCAGCTCGTCCACAATTTCTCGATAGTCCACACGACTGAAAAGCCACCGAAAGCCGTCTGATTTTCCGAATGGTGCAAGAGCTGGGCATGTTAGGGGCTTGTCCTGTGAGACCAACACGGAGGTGCTTTCGTCTCGCGCCATGAGCGGCTCCGTGGTGAATTTCTCCGCTCCTCTTTCCATTACAAAAACTCCTTAACAGTGGAATGTGCCATTTCTCTGGTAGTCAGACGACATCCTGGATCAACAAAGCGTTCACTTTGGAAATGATCTGGTCGTTTGAGCCTGTCGATTGCCACGCGGCGCGCCATCTGCCGCTGTGGGCCGTCTTTATATCCAGTTGTAATTGTCCCTTAATCTGTGTGATCCCCATAAGATCTTCACCGAAAGCCATCTGAATTTTCCAAATGGTTTCCGCTTGGCTGTCTCTCACACTTTCTGAAAAAAACTTTGATGAAGCAAAGCGGCAGTCGATCAGCCAATTTCCTGACCATGAAAATCCGACGAGAGGGCTGGACCACTCCTCCCACAAGGCGTGCTCACAGGCGAATGACGCACCGACAGGCGTGAAAAAACTCACGCTTGCGCACTAAGGGTTCAAGCTTGACTGATGCATCACACATGATTCAAATCCATATAGTTTTGCAAAAAATAAAAGGTCTGTTACTTTTCTACAGACCTCGTATAGTTGAACGATGCACAGATACACTGTCTGCAGCAAGATCATGTTGTAGGTCTTTGGAGCAGGTCTGTGGGTTGATTATGACTGTTCTCACCATCCATCACTTCATCTTTATTTGAGATTTTTCTTGGCCTGCCACTTCGGGCCTTAACTTGTACTGTGCCTGTGGTCTTCCATTTCCTCACTATGTTCCTCACAGTGGAACTGACAGCTGAAATCTCTGAGATAGCTTTTTGTATCCTTCCCTTAAACCATGATGTTGAACAATCTTTGGTTTCAGGTCATTTGAAAGTTGTTTAGAGGCTCCCATGTTGCCACTCATTAGAAGAGATGCAAAGAGGGGAAACATTGCAAATGGCCACCTTAAATACCCTTTCTCATGATTGGATTCACCTGTGTAAGGAGGTCAAGGGTCAGTGAACTTACCAAATCAATTTATTGTTCTAGTAATTAGTGCTAAATGTATTCAAATCATAAAATGACAAGTGTGCCCAAATTTATTCACCTGCCTAATTTTGTTTAAAGAATTATTGAACCCCTCCTGTGGGTTCACCACCTGCAGAGGGGGCCATGGGGGTCGGGTGCAGAGAGGATTGGGTTGCGGTTCGAGGGCGGGTGGCCTGGTGGCCCGGTCCATGCTCACAGCCCCTGGCTGTTGGGACGTGGAATGTCACCTCGCTAGGGGGGAAAGGAGCCTGAGCTTGTGTGGGAGGTTGAGAGATACCGACTAGAGATAGTCGGGCTCACCTCCACGCACAGCTTGGGCTCTGGTACCCAACTCCTGGAGAGGGGCTGGACGCTTCATTTTCTGCCGTTGCCCACGGGGAGAGGCGGAGAGCTGGGTTTGCATTGCTTATTGTTCCCCAGCTCAGTCCGCAAGTGTTGGAGTTCACTCCGGTGAACGAGAGGGTCGCATCCCTACGCCGTCGCAAGGTCTCTGGTGCCTGTCGTGGCGGCAGTCCCCGAACCCGGTGGTGGACACCGGAAGTAAGGGATGCCATCAAGCTGAAGAAGGAGTCCTACTTATCTTTGTTGGTAGGGTGGGACCCCAGAGGCAGCTGACAGGTACCGGCAGGCCAAGCGTGCCGCAGCCTGTGCGGTTTGCAGAGGCAAAAACTCTGGGAGGAGTTCGGGGAGGCTATGGAGGAGACTATCGGTCGGCCTCGAAGAGATTCTGGCAAACCGTCCGACGCCTCAGGAGGTGGAAGCAGCTCTCCACCAGCACTGTTTACGGTGCGGGTGGGGAGCTGTTGACCCTGACTGGGGATGTTGTCGGGCCGTGGAAGTAGTACCTCGAGGATCTCCTCAATCCCATCGTCACGTCTTCCGAAGAGGAAGCAGAGACTGGGGACTCAGAGGCGGACTCATCCATTACCCAGGCCGAAGTCACCGGAGGTGGTTAGAAAGCTCCTCGGTGGCAAGGCTCCTGGGGTGGATGAAAATCCATCCTGAGTACCTTAGTCTCTGGATGTTGTGGGGCTGTCTTGGCTGACACGCCTCTGCAACATCGCGTGGCGATCGGGGACAGTGCCTCTGGATTGACAGACCGGGGTGGTGGCCCCTCTGTTTAAGAAGGGGGACCGGAGAGTGTGTTCCAACTATAGGGGGAATCACACTCCTCAGCCTCCCAGGTAAGGTCTATTCCAGAGTACTGGAGAGGAGAATTCAACCGATGGTCGAACCTCGGATTCAGGAGGAGGCAGTGTGGTTTTCGTCCTGGTCGCGGCACACTGGAGTAGCTCTACACGCTCCATCGGGTTGCTCGAGGGTTCATGGGAGTTCGCCCAACCAGTCCACATTTGTTTTATGGAAGGCGTTCGACCGTGTCCCTCGGGACACCCTGTGGGGATGCTCCGGGAGTATGGGGTCCGGGGTCCTTTGTTAAGGGCTATCCGTCCCTGTACGACCGCAGCAGGAGCTTGGTTTGCATTGCCGGTAGTAAGTCAAACCTGTTTCCAGTGCACGTTGGCCTCCGCCAGGGCTGCCCTTGTCACCGGTTCTGTTTATTATTTTTATGGACAGAATTTCTAGGCGAGCCAGGGTGTAGAGGGGGTCTGGTTTGGGAACCACAGAATTTCGTCTCTGCTGTTTGCGGACGAGTGTGAAGCGTCCGGGATGAAAATCAGCACCTCCAAATCCGAGGCCATGGTTCTCGACCGGAAAAAGGTGCTTTGCCCTCTTCAGGTCGGTGGAGTGTCCTTGCCTCAAGTGGAGGAGTTTAGTATCTCGGGGTGTTGTTCGCGAGTGAGGGACGGATGGAGCATGAGATCAATAGACGGATCGGTGCAGCATCTGCAGTGATGCGGTCGCTGTATTGGACCGTCGTGGTGAAGAGAGAGCTGAGTAGGGGGGCAAAGCTCTCGATTTACCGATCGATCTACGTTCCGATCCTCACCTATGGTCATGAGATTTGGCTCATGACTGAAAGAACGAGATCGCGAATACAAGCGGCCGAGATGAGTTTCCTCCGCAAGGTGCTGGGGCGCTCCCTTAGAGATAGGGTGAGGAGCTCAGTCACTCGGAGGAGCTCGGAGTCGAGCCGCTGCTCCTCCACGTCGAAAGGAGTCATTGAGGTGGCTCGGGCATCTTTTCCGGATGCCCCCTGGACGCCTACTGGAGAGGTGTTCCGGGCACGTCCCACTGGGAGGAGGCCCCGGGGAAGACCCTGACACGCTGGAGGGACTACATCTCTCGGCTGGCTTGGGAACGCCTTGGGGTTCCCCCAGAGGAGCTGGAGGAGGTGTGTGTGGATCGGAAGGTGTGGGCGGCTTTGCTTGAGCTGCTGCCCCCGCGACCCAACTCCGGATAAAGAGGAAGAAAATGGATGGATGGATGAATTATTGAACACTTTCTGTAAATCCTATAAACATCATTTCACTTCTCAAATATCGCTGTGTCTGCTATATGAAATATTTAACTGATATTACTGATCCAGACAACGTATGATTTATAAAGGAAAATCAATGAAAATTATCAGGGGGGGCCCAAAGTTTTACATACGTGTGTGTGTGTGTGTGTGTGTGTGTGCGTGTGCGTGTGTGTTACAGGGTGACAGGGGAGTAGATTTTCAAAAAAAATTCCTGTCCCATCCCACTCCTGGTAAAATGACTCCCACTTCTGTACCGCTCCCATTTTTTCCTTCTTTTAATTTTTAGGCTTTAGTGTTGTGCAGTTTAATTTCAGAAGATGTGGCAACAGAAACAGTTCATCTGTGGGTAATACAGGGAGACACTTATTGCCTAAATCTAAATAAAAAATTAAAAACTTCACTAAAGGACACAAAACATAAATAATGCACGGCCCGTGGTCTTATAGTTTTTCAAAATGTGGTGGTGATGGACACGTAATGATCCTGACATTTACTTTGTCTTCTATTTTTGTAACTGCAGACTGTATGAAACCAACATGTTTCATGTTTTGTGAGGTCAGCTTTATTTTATTTATTTTTTGTTATAGTTATCCATTCCTACATTTGAGGCCTGCAGCATTTTCCAAGAAAAAGGTCGGGACAGAGCAGTTTATTCTTAAAGGAAGAATTAGTTAAGCCCAGTTTTCTGGGAATGTCAGAGGATGAAAACATGAACATTTCCAACTCACTGAATATTTCTTAGACTTTATTATATCAATCATTCAGAAATACAGTGTGGTACGTCAAGGTAAATCTGTGTCAGGGAGGCAGTTCTCAAAAACTAAATGTCCACACTGGAAGGAGACAAGTGAGGGAAGCCACCAAGACACAACTCTGGAAGAACTTTTAGCTTGTGTGGGTGTGAGTGGAGAAACTGGGAATAGTGCAATATTTTTATTTTTGTTTTTATTGTGGTTTTACATATAATCCCAACTTTTTCTGATTTGTGGTTGTTTCTGTTGCATTTCTGAAATTATAGAACTGCTATAAAGAAAAGTGTTAATATTTTATTGTTCTTTCAAACTTTGTAGACTGATTTAAAACACCAAACTTAAAAAGAAGGAAAAAATACACAGACGTATAGTGAACAATGCAGACTGATTTGACTCGTGATTTTTGAAAATAATAAGCAGTAACTTACTTTGAAATAAATGAAACTCAGAACTGCAGACTAATATTTTGAAAAATCAATTTGAAAAAGTCAGCAGCTTTGTATTTTATTCAGACTAGAGTTCATTGTCCTCTTTTTCTCCCTCCTCAGTCACATTTTGTGCTTGAACATAAAACTACATGAAGTCATCTAAAATAAATATCTGTGTAAAATAACAGCCTGTTAAAGTTCAGAGTTCTCAGCTGCTTTATGTGATTTCTTGCTTCTGAACGTCACTGCAGAGTTTCTACACATCAGGTTTTTTAAACACACGTGTGTGTGATTTTCATAACGTTCATTCCTATATTCTCATTTTTTAAGGAATTTTGACCAATTTATTTCTTCTCATAATTTCAGTCTAACTGTCACCGGACACGTGCACACGGACACGTGCACACGGTGTGAACAGGACGTACCGTCAGAACATTCCAGAGAGAAACGTGTTGCTTCATTCTGTGCTCAGTGTGCTCTCTACGTGCACTGAACCTGCTCAAACCCCTCCCCCTCCTCGCAGCCGGCCGACTCACTCACACACACTCACACCACACACACACACACACACACACAGAACTTTTAATCCTGTACCTAACTCTAACCCTCACAATCACGGTGATAAATAGCAAAGTTGACTCCCATCCCGAAAAAATGTCAGCCTTAGTCTGTACATGTGTGTATCTGTCTGTCTTTGTCTCTGTGTGGGTCCTCTCTGTCCATCTGGTGTCTATGGTGTGTGTGTGTGCTGTCCATCTGTGTCTTTGTGTGGTGTGTCTCTGTCCATTTGTGTGTTTGTGTGTGTGTGTGTCCTCTGTCCATCTGTCTTTGAGTGTGTGTGTGTGTGTGTGTGTCTCTCTCTGTCCATCTGTGTCTTTGTATGTGTGTGTGTGTCTGTCCATCTGTGTCTTTGAGTGTGTGGGTGGTCTGTCCATCTGTGTATTTGTCTCTCTGTGTGTGTGTGTCTGTCTGTCTTTGTCTCTGTGTGTCTCTCTGTCCATCTGTGTCTTTGAGTGTGTGTGTGTGTGTGTGTCTCTGTCCATCTGTGTCTTTGAGTGTGTGTGTGTCTCTCTGTCCATCTGTCTTTGTGTGTGTATGTGTATGTATGTGTGTCTGTCTGTCTTTGTCTCTGTGTGTGTCTCTCTATCCATCTGTGTCTTTGAGTGTGTGTGTGTGTCTCTGTCCATCTGTGTCTTTGAGTGTGTGTCTCTGTCCATCTATGTCTTTGAGTGTGTGTGGCTCTCTGTCCATCTGTGTCTTTGTGTGTGTGTGTCTCTGTCCATCTGTGTCTTTGTGTCTTTGTGTGTGTGTCTCTGTCCTTCTGTGTCTTTGTGTGTGTGTCTCTGTCCATCTGTGTCTTTGTGTGTGTGTGTGTGTGTGTGTGTCTCTGTCCATCTGTGTGTGTGTGTGTCTGTCTTTGTCTCTGTGTCTGTCTGTCTGTCCATCTGTCTTTGTGTGTGTGTGTGTGTCTGTCTTTGTCTCTGTGTGTGTCTCTCTGTCCATCTGTGTCTTTGAGTGTGTGTGTGTCTCTCTGTCCATCTGTGTCTTGTGTGTGTGTGTGTCTCTGTCCATCTGTGTCTTTGTGTATGTGTGTGTGCATGTGTGTCTGTCTGTCTTTGTCTTTGTGTGTGTGTGTGTCTGTCTGTCTTTGTCTTTGTGTGTGTCTCTGTCCATCTGTGTCTTTGTGTATGTGTGTGTGTCTCTGTCCATCTGTGTTTTTGTCTCTGTGTGTGTCTCTCTGTCTGTCTGTGTCTTTGTGTGTGTGTGTGTGTCTGTCCATCTGTGTCTTTGTGTGTGTGTGTGTCTCTGTCCATCTGTGTGTGTGTGTGTCTCTGTCCATCTGTGTGTGTGTGTGTCTCTGTCCTTCTGTGTCTTTGTGTGTGTGTCTCTGTCCATCTGTGTCTTTGTGTGTGTGTGTGTGTCTCTGTCCATCTGTGTTTTTGTCTCTGTGTGTCTCTCTGTCTGTCTGTGTCTTTGTGTGTGTGTGTGTCTCTGTCCATCTGTGTCTTTGTGTGTGTGTGTGTGTGCACGTGTGTGTCTCTCTGTCCATCTGTGTCTTTGTCTCTGTGTGTCTCTCTGTCCATCTGTGTCTTTGAGTGTGTGTGTGTCTCTGTCCGTCTGTGTCTTTGTGTGTGTGTCTGTCTTTGTCTCTGTGTGTGTCTCTCTGTCCATCTGTGTCTTTGAGTGTGTGTGTGTCTCTGTCCATCTGGTCTTTGGGTGTGTGTGTGTGTGTCTGTCTGTCTTTGTCTCTGTGTGTGTCTCTCTATCCATCTGTGTCTTTGAGTGTGTGTCTCTCTGTCCATCTGTGTCTTTGAGTGTGTGTGTCTCTGTCCATCTGTGTCTTTGTGTGTGTGTGTGTGTCTCTGTCCATCTGTGTCTTTGTGTGTGTGTGTCTCTGTCCATCTGTGTGTTTGTGTGTGTGTGTGTGTCTCTGTCCATCTGTCTTTGAATGTGTGTGTGTGTGTGTCTCTCTCTGTCCATCTGTGTCTTTGTATGTATGTGTGTGTGTGTGTGTGTCTGTCCATCTGTGTCTTTGAGTGTGTGTGTGTCTGTCCATCTGTGTCTTTGAGTGTGTGTGTGTGTCTCTGTCCATCTGTGTCTTTGAGTGTGTGTGTGTGTCTCTCTGTCCATCTGTGTCTTTGTGTGTGTGTGTCTGTCTGTCTTTGTCTCTGTGTGTCTCTCTATCCATCTGTGTCTTTGTGTGTGTGTGTGTGTGTGTCTCTGTCCATCTGTGTCTTTGAGTGTGTGTGTGTGTCTCTCTGTCCATCTGTGTCTTTGTGTGTGTGTGTGTGTATGTATGTGTGTCTGTCTGTCTTTGTCTCTGTGTGTGTCTCTCTATCCATCTGTGTCTTTGTGTGTGTGTCTCTCTGTCCATCTGTGTCTTTGAGTGGTGTGTCTCTGTCCATCTATGTCTTTGAGTGTGTGTGTCTCTCTGTCCATGCTGTGTCTTGTGTGTGTGTAGTCTCTGTCCATCGTGTGTGTGTCTCTGTCCATCTGTGTTTTTGTCTCTGTGTGTCTCTCTGTCTGTCTGTGTCTTTGTGTGTGTGTGTCTCTGTCCATCTGTGTCTTTGTGTGTGTGTGTGTGTGCACGTGTGTGTCTCTCTGTCCATCTGTGTCCTTGTCTCTGTGTCTCTCTGTCCATCTGTGTCTTTGAGTGTGTGTGTGTCTCTGTCCGTCTGTGTCTTTGTGTGTGTGTGTCTGTCTTTGTCTCTGTGTGTGTCTCTCTATCCATCTGTGTCTTTGAGTGTGTGTGTGTCTCTGTCCATCTGTCTTTGTGTGTGTATGTGTATGTATGTGTGTCTGTCTGTCTTTGTCTCTGTGTGTGTCTCTCTATCCATCTGTGTCTTTGAGTGTGTGTCTCTCTGTCCATCTGTGTCTTGTGTGTGTGTGTCTCTGTCCATCTGTGTCTTTGAGTGTGTGTGTCTCTGTCCATCTGTGTCTTTGTGTGTGTGTGTGTGTCTCTGTCCATCTGTGTTTGTGTGTGTGTGTGTGTCTCTGTCCATCTGTCTTTGAGTGTGTGTGTGTGTGTGTCTCTCTCTGTCCATCTGTGTCGTTGTATGTATGTGTGTGTGTGTGTGTCTGTCCATCTGTGTCTTTGAGTGTGTGTGTGTGTCTCTGTCCATCTGTGTCTTTGAGTGTGTGTGTGTCTCTCTGTCCATCTGTGTCTTTGTGTGTGTGTCTCTGTCTATCTGTGTCTTTGTGTGTGTGTGTGTCTCTGTCCATCTGTGTCTTTTTGTGTGTGTGTGTGTGTCTGTCTGTCTTTGTCTCTGTGTGTGTCTCTGTCCGTCTGTGTCTGTGTGTCTCTGTCCATCTGTGTGTTTGTGTGTGTGTGTGTGCACGTGTGTGTGTCTCTGTCCATCTGTGTCTTGTGTGTCTCTTTGTCCATCTGTGTCTTTGTGTGTGTGTCTCTGTCTGTCTTTGTGTGTATCTTTGTCCATCTGTGTCTGTGTGGTCTGTCTCTCTGTGTGCCTCTGTCCATCTGTCTTTGTGTGTGTGTGCTCTGTCCATCTGTGTCTTTTGTGTTGTCTCTCTGTCCATCTGTGTCTTTGTGTGTGTGTCTCTCTCTGTCCGTCTGTGTCTTTGTGTGTGTGTTGTGCTTGTGGTCTCTGTGTCCATCTATGTCTTGTGTGTGTGTCTCTGTGCCTGTTTTTGTCTGTGTGTGTGTGTCTGTCTGTCTGTGTCTCTGTGTGTGTGTCTCTCTGTCCATCTGTGTCTTTGTGTGTGTGTCTCTCTGTCCATCTGTGTCTTTGTGTGTGTGTCTCTGTCCATCTGTGTCTTTGTGTGTGTGTCTCTCTCTGTCGCCGTCCTGTGTGTGTCTCTGTCCATCTGTGTCTTTGTGTGTGTGTCTCTCTGGTCCGTCTGTGTGTGTCTCTGTCCATCTGTGGTTGCTTTGTGTGTGTGTGTGTCTCTCTGTCCGTCTGTGTCTTTGTGTGTGTGTTTGTGTCTCTGTGTCCATCTGTGTCTTTGTGTGTGTGTGTCTCTGTCTGTCTTTGTCTCTGTGTGTGTATCTGTTGTCCATCTGTCTCTGTCTGTGTGTTGTCTGTCCTCTGTGTGTGTGTGTGTCTTGTCCTCTGTGTTTGTGCCTCTGTCCATCTGTGTCGTTGTTTTTGTGTTGTGTCTCTGTCCATCTGTGTCTTTGTGTGGTGTCTCTGTCCATCTGTGTCTTTCTCTGTGTGTGTGTCTCTGTCCATCTGTGTCGTTCCTCTTGTGTGTGTGTCTCTGTCCATCTGTGTCTTTGTTTGTGTGTGTGCATGTGTGTCTGTCTGTCTTAGTTCTGTGTGTGTGTGTGTGCATGTGTCTGTCTGTTTTTGTCTCTCTGTGTGTCTCTGTCCATCTGTGTCTTTGAGTGTGTGTGTGTGTGCGCGCATGTGTGTCTGTCTGTCTTTGTCTCTGTGTGTGTGTGTCTCTGTCAATCTGTGTCTTTGTGTGGTGTGTGTGTTGTGTGTGTGCGCGCATGGTGTCTGTCTGTCTTTGTGTGTGTGTGTGTGTCTCTGTCCATCTGTGTCTTTGTGTGTGTGTGTGTGTGCGCGCATGTGTGTCTGTCTGTCTTTGTCTGTGTGTGTCTCTCTGGCCATCTGTGTCTTTGTGTATGTGTGTCCATCTGTGTCTTTGTGTGTGTGTCTCTGTCCGTCTGTGTCTTTGTGTGTGTGTCTGTCAGTCTTTGTCTCTGTGTGTGTCTCTCTGTCCGTCTGTGTCTGTGTGTGTCTCTGTCCATCTGTGTGTGTGTGTGTGTGTGTGTGTGTGCACGTGTGTGTGTCTCTGTCCATCTGTGTCTTTGTGTGTCTCTTTGTCCATCTGTGTCTTTGTGTGTGTGTCTCTGTCTGTCTTGTCTCTGTGTGTATCTTTGTCCATCTGTGTCTGTGTGTGTCTGTCTCTCTGTGTGTGCCTCTGTCCATCTGTGTCTTTGTGTGTGTGTGTCTCTGTCCATCTGTGTCTTTGTGTGTGTGTCTCTCTGTCCATCTGTCTTTGTGTGTGTGTGTCTCTCTCTGTCCGTCTGTGTCTTTGTGTGTGTGTGTGTGTGTGCGCTTGTGTCTCTGTGTCCATCTATGTCTTTGTGTGTGTGTCTCTGTCCGTTTTTGTCTCTGTGTGTGTATCTTTGTCCATCTGTGTCTGTGTGTGTGTCTGTGTGTGTCTGTCTTTGTGTGTGTGCCTCTGTCCATCTGTGTCTTTGTGTGTGTGCCTCTGTCCATCTGTGTCTTTGTGTGTATGTGTGTCTGTCTGTCTTTGTCTCTGTGTGTGTCTCTCTGTCCATCTGTGTCTTTGTGTGTGTCTATCTGTGTCTTTGTGTGTGTGTGTGTTTGTGCCTCTGTCCATCTGTGTCTTTGTCTCTGTGTGTGTGTCTCTCTGTCCATCTGTGTCTTTGTGTGTGTGTGCATGTGTGTCTCTGTCTTTGTCTCTGTGTGTGTCTCTCTGTCCGTCTGTGTCTTTGTGTGTGTCTGTCTGTCTGTGTCTTTGTGTGTGTGTGTGCATGTGTGTCTCTGTCTTTGTCTCTGTGTGTGTCTCTCTGTCCGTCTGTGTCTTTGTGTGTGTCTGTCTGTCTGTGTCTTTGTGTGTGTTTGTGTGGTCTGGTGTGTCTCTGTCCATCTGTGTCTTTGTCTCTGTCCATCTGTGTCTTTGTGTGTGTGCGCGTGTGTGTCTCTCTGTCCATCTGTATCTTTGTGTGTGTGTGTCTCTCTGTCCATCTGTGTCTTTGTGTGTGTGTGTCTTTCTCTGTCCATCTGTGTCTGTGTGCGTGTGTGTGTCTCTCTGTCCGTCTGTGTGTGTGTATGTCTCTCTTTCCGTCTGTTTGTGTGTGTGTGTGTGTGTCTGTCTGTGTGTGTCACGGTGGTTGCTGTTCACCTCATTGTTGTCCAGCAACATGTCTCTGGTGCTTTGATCCAGACGGTCTTTGCGTGTCTTTGGACAGAGGAGCTTTCCAGTGACGAAGACGAGGTGAGTGTGAACAATGCACAGCAGCAGTCCAACGTGTCACCAGGCCAGGCGGGAGAGGACGACGAGGACGATTACTGGGACGATGACGGCTTTGACGGGACGCCTCTGGAGGAGTACAGTACACCTCTGGACTACGACAACGGAGAGGACGAGTATCAGTTCTTCACTTCAGCCCTGCTCAGTGAGTCCGTCCAGAGGTCTGATCACTTTAATCAACGACCGTCATTCATTCCTTTACTCCTCATCCAGTCAAAGGTCACAGCCTCCCCCAGCAGACACAGGGCGAGAGGCGGGGTTTGCCCTGGGTGAGAGGCGGGGTTCGCCCCGGGCAGAGGTGGGGTTCAGCCCGGACAGGACACCGGTTTGTAAGAGGGGGTGAAATACGTCAACGCTGATGTCTTTATAACAATTTAAAGTTGTCCGTCACCGTTATTTCAGCAGTGATGTTCTTGTCTTTGTGTCCTGGTTCTTCTTGTCCTACGGTCTGGTTGTCAGACTTAGACTCTATTCAGTGACCTAATCAGGTGAGGACTGGATGTCCTTGGTACCAGGTCTCTGTGGAGGATCTCAAAGGGCTTCACTTGAAGATAAAAATGTTTTATATATGTATATCTAATTATACATTTATTGTTATTCCCGTTAATTATTCAGATCCTGTTGTCTTCTGTACAGTTTGTACCTGTTCATTTAAGGCCGTTTGTTTTCTCGTGATAATTTGACGAGGACCACGATGGAAATAAGTGTTTCCGTTTCATTGTGTTATCAGTGTTTCATTGACACGTTCACCTCTGTATGTTCATACTGATGTTGCAGAATAAACTCAATCAATTAGAAACAATATTTTATTTACATTTTAACGTCGTCTGTAGGAGGGCGTACGTGTGCGTGTACATGAGCTTTTGAAAACAGTGGAAGTTAGCTCTGACTGCGTGTGATGCGCGTGAAAGAAACATGATACATAAACACACAAACACTGCGGTTTGGGAGCAGATTCCACCATGTTGGATTAGCAACCAGAGAGAGACCAGCCAGTGACGTCACAGTGCCTCTCGACTCTGATTGGCTGTCACTCTCCTCAAAATAAATAAATAAAAAATTTGCATGATTCATGGCTTCACAATAGGAAATAGAATGTGACCTTTTGACCTCTTAAAATAGGTCAAAGTTAGCCAGCTTTGAACTTGTCCAAAGTCTGTGTCCCAAGAATGTTCCCTGTGAAAGACTCTGTCAGTAACAGGACTGGACAGATGCTGAGCACAGATGGACAGACAGATGGACGGACGGAAAACGTCACAATACCTGATGGCCATATTTTAATGTCTTTGGGTAAAAATGATGAAAACCTGGTAAATATGTATAAATAAATGAAATGTGTGATGAATTTCATGAAAATTGGGTTCCATTTACATGGGATTTTTACTTGTAGCCAAAATATGGCCATCAGCTGCTTTTCTGTCTGTCTGCGTTTCTGTCCATCCGTCTACATTTCTGTCTGTCCATCTGCATTTCTGTTGTCCATCCATCCATATACATTTCTGTCTGTCCATCTGCATTTCTGTTGTCCATCCATCCGTCTACATTTCTGTCCATCCATCTGCATTTCTGTTGTCCGTCCATCCGTCTACATTTCTGTCCATCCATCTGCATTTCTGTTGTCCGTCCATCCATCAACATTTCTGTCCGTCTACATTTCTGTCCATCCATCCATCGACATTTCTGTCCGTCTACATTTCTGTCCATCCATCTGCATTTCTGTTGTCCGTCCATCCATCTACATTTCTGTCCGTCTACATTTCTGTCCGTCCATCTGCATTTCTGTTGTCCATCCATCCGTCTACATTTCTGTCTGTCAATCTGCATTTCTGTCTGTCCGTCAGTCTGCATTTCTATCTTTCCGTCCGTCTGCATTTCTGTTGTCCGTCCATCCATCTACATTTCTGTCCATCCGTCTGCATTTCTGTTGTCCGTCCAGCTGTCTGCATTTCTGTCCGTCCGTCAGTCTGCATTTCTATCTGTCCGTCCATCTACATTTCTGTCCGTCCATCTGCATTTCTGTTGTCCGTCCATCTACATTTCTGTCTGTCCATCTGCATTTCTGTTGTCCATCCATCTACATTTCTGTCCGTCCGTCTGCATTTCTGTTGTTTGTCCATCTACATTTCTGTCTGTCCGTCTGCATTTCTGTCTGTCTGTCCATCCATCTACATTTCTGTCTGTCCGTCCAATCTGCATTTCTGTCTGTCCGTCCATCTGCATTTCTGTCTGTCCGTCCATCTACATTTCTGTCCGTCCGTCACTCTGCATTTCTGTCCGTCTGTCTGCATTTCTGTTGTCCGTCCGTCCGTCTGCGTTGTCTGTCCGTCCGTCTGCGTTTGTCTGTCCGTCCGTCAGTCTACATTTCTGTCTGTCTGTCTGTGTTTCTGTCTGTCCGTCCGTCCGCATTTCTGTTCGTCCGTCCATCCGTCTGCATTTCTTTCCGTCCGTCTGCATTTCTGTCTGTGCGTCCATCAGTCTGCATTTCTGTCTGGCCGTCTGCGTTTCTGTCTGTGCGTCCATCCGTCTACATTTCTGTCTGTCCGTCTGTCAGTCTGCTTTTCTGTCCGTCCGTCTGCATTGCTGTCCGTCCATCTGCATTTCTGTCCGTCCGTCTGCCAGTCTGCTTTTCTGTCCGTCCGTCTGCATTGCTGTCTGTCCCTCCGTCCGTCTGCACTGCTGTCTGTCCCTCCGTCCGTCTGCATTTCTGTCCGTCCATCTGCATTTCTGTCTGTCCATCCATCATCCGTCTGCATTGCTGTCTGTCCCTCCGTCCGTCTGCATTGCTGTCTGTCCATCCATCATCCGTCTGCATTTCTGTCCGTCCGTCTGCATTGCTGTCTGTGAATCCATCCGTCTACATTTCTGTTTGTCCGTCTGCATTTCTGTTTGTCCGTCCGTCTGCATTTCTGTCTGTCAGTATGCTTTTCTGTCTGTCCGTCCATTCATCTGCATTGTCTGTCTGTCAGTCTGCATTGTCTGTCTGTCCATCCATCCATCTGCATTTCTGTCCGTGCGTCTGCATTGCTGTCTGTCTGCGTTTCTGTCCGTCTGTCTGCATTTCTGTCCGTCCGTCTGCATTGCTGTCTGTCCATCCATCCGTCTACATTTCTGTCTGTCTGTCTGCTTTTCTGTCTGTCCGTCTGCATTTATTTTTGTCTGTCCGTCTGCTTTTCTGTCCATCCGTCTACATTTCTGTCCGTCCGTCTGCTTTTATTTTTGTCTGTCCGTCTGCATTGCTCCTGCATTTTGGTGGTGACTGGTGGTTGGCTCTCACTGCGGTATTGTATCACTTCCTGTTCTGGAGCACAGCAGTGTTTTGCTGTATCTGTTAGCTGTTTAATCTGCGCAGTTAGATTGATCTAGTTAACTAGATAACGATTTGTTTCCCAGTGTAATCTTCACGTGCCTTAACTAAAGCACTCCTTCTGCTGAATCACCTCTAAATTATTTACACATTATTCACTTTGCGTGTTTTTAGGAATCCGCTAGCTTAGCGCAGCTACTAGCTCTTAGCCGATTTAGCATGGCGGCTTCTCCTGTCTCTCCCGCACTTTTCTGCTCTGGGTGTGAAATGTTTAGTTATTCCTCGGCCTCCTTTAGCAGTAATGGTACTTGTAATAAGTGTAGCTTATTCGTAGCTTTGGAGGCCAGGCTGGGCGAATTGGAGACTCGGCTCCGCACCGTGGAAAATCCTACAGCTAGCCAGGCCCCTGTAGTCGGTGCGGACCAAGGTAGCTTAGCCGCCGTTAGTTCCCTCCCGGCAGATCCCGAGCAGCCGGGAAAGCAGGCCAACTGGGTGACTGTGAGGAGGAAGCGTAGTCCTAAACAGAAGCCCCGTGTACACCGCCAACCTGTTCACATTTCTAACTGTTTTTCCCCACTCGACGACACACCCGCCGAGGATCAAACTCTGGTAATTGGTGACTCTGTTTTGAGAAATGTGAAGTTAGCGACACCAGCAACCATAGTCAATTGTCTTCCGGGGGCCAGAGCAGGCGACATTGAAGGAAATTTGAAACTGCTGGCTAAGGCTAAGCGTAAATTTGCGTAAAACGGACAAGCGTAAAACCTGGTCTTGTTAGGAGAGACGGCATCCATCCCACTTTGGATGGAGCAGCTCTCATTTCTAGAAATCTGGCCAATTTTCTTAAATCCTCCAAACTGTGACTATCCAGGGTTGGGACCAGGAAGCAGAGTTGTAGTCTTACACACCTCTCTGCAGCTTCTCTCCCCCTGCCATCCCCTCATTACCCCATCCCCATAGAGACGGTGCCTGCTCCCAGACCACTAATAACCAGCAAAAATCTATTTAAGCATAAAAATTCAAAAAGAAAAAATAATATAGCACCTTCAACTGCACCACAGACTAAAACAGTTAAATGTGGTCTATTAAACATTAGGTTTAGCTTTAATTCATTTGAAAGCTTGACTCTTAGTCTTGTCCATCCAAATTGGAAGTCCCAAAAAACAGTTTTGTTATTATCTATCGTCCACTTGGTCGTTACTGTGAGTTTCTCTGTGAATTTTCAGACCTTTTGTCTGACTTAGTGCTTAGCTCAGATAAGATAATTATAGTGGGCGATTTTAACATCCACACAGATGCTGAGAATGACAGCCTCAACACTGCATTTAATCTATTATTAGACTCAATTGGCTTTGCTCAAAATGTAAATGAGTCCACCCACCACTTTAATCATACTTTAGATCTTGTTCTGACTTATGGTATGGAAATTGAAGACTTAACAGTATTCCCTGAAAACTCCCTTCTGTCTGATCATTTCTTAATAACATTTACATTTACTCTGATGGACTACCCAGCAGTGGGGAATAAGTTTCATTACAGTAGAAGTCTTTCAGAAAGCACTGTAACTAGGTTTAAGGATATGATTCCTTCTTTATGTTCTCTAATGCCATATACCAACACAGTGCAGAGTAGCTACCTAAACTCTGTAAGTGAGATAGAGTATCTTGTCAATAGTTTTACATCCTCATTGAAGACAACTTTGGATGCTGTAGCTCCTCTGAAAAAGAGAGCTTTAAATCAGAAGTGCCTGACTCTGTGGTATAACTCACAAACTCGCAGCTTAAAGCAGATAACCCGTAAGTTGGAGAGGAAATGGCATCTCACTAATTTAGAAGATCTTCACTTAGCCTGGAAAAAGAGTCTGTTGCTCTATAAAAAAAAAGCCCTCTGTAAAGCTAGGACATCTTACTACTCATCACTAATTGAAGAAAATAAGAACAACCCCAGGTTTCTTTTCAGCACTGTAGCCAGGCTGACAAAGAGTCAGAGCAGTATTATTAGACAGCATTGCTTAAATTTTCATTGTTACGCAGATGATACCCAGCTTTATCTATCCATGAAGCCAGAGGACACACACCAATTAGCTAAACTGCAGGATTGTCTTACAGACATAAAGACATGGATGACCTCTAATTTCCTGCTTTTAAACTCAGATAAAACTGAAGTTATTGTACTTGGCCCCACAAATCTTAGAAACATGGTGTCTAACCAGATCCTTACTCTGGATGGCATTACCCTGACCTCTAGTAATACTGTGAGAAATCTTGGAGTCATTTTTGATCAGGATATGTCATTCAAAGCGCATATTAAACAAATATGTAGGACTGCTTTTTTGCATTTACGCAATATCTCTAAAATTAGAAAGGTCTTGTCTCAGAGTGATGCTGAAAAACTAATTCATGCATTTATTTCCTCTAGGCTGGACTATTGTAATTCATTATTATCAGGTTGTCCTAAAAGTTCCCTGAAAAGCCTTCAGTTAATTCAAAATGCTGCAGCTAGAGTACTGACGGGGACTAGAAGGAGAGAGCATATCTCACCCATATTGGCCTCTCTTCATTGACTTCCTGTTAATTCTAGAATAAAATTCTTCTTCTTAGTTATAAGGTTTTGAATAGTCAGGTCCCTTCTTATCTTAGGGACCTCATAGTACCATATCACCCCAATAGAGCGCTTCGCTCTCAGACTGCAGGCTTACTTGTAGTTCCTAGGGTTTGTAAGAGTAGAATGGGAGGCAGAGCCTTCAGCTTTCAGGCTCCTCTCCTGTGGAACCAGCTCCCAATTCAGATCAGGGAAACAGACACCCTTTCTACTTTTAAGATTAGGCTTAAAACTTTCCTTTTTGCTAAAGCTTATAGTTAGGGCTGGATCAGGTGACCCTGAACCATCCCTTAGTTATGCTGCTATAGACGTAGACTGCTGGGGGGTTCCCATGATGCACTGTTTCTTTCTCTTTTTGCTCTGTATGCACCACTCTGCATTTAATCATTAGTGATCGATCTCTGCTCCCCTCCACAGCATGTCTTTTTCCTGGTTCTCTCCCTCAGCCCCAACCAGTCCCAGCAGAAGACTGCCCCTCCCTGAGCCTGGATCTGCTGGAGGTTTCTTCCTGTTAAAAGGGAGTTTTTCCTTCCCACTGTAGCCAAGTGCTTGCTCACAGGGGGTCGTTTTGACCGTTGGGGTTTTTCCATAATTATTGTATGGCCTTGCCTTACAATATAAAGCGCCTTGGGGTGACTGTTTGTTGTGATTTGGCGATCAATAAAATTGATTTGATTTTGATTTGATTGCTGTCCATCTGAGGACTGCAAAAAACAAAAACTACACAAAACCAAAATGTATTTAGTCAGTGTATTATGTCTTTATAACACAAACACTGTGTTTTGCACCGAAACACCTGAAAACTCATCTGTTAAACATTTGTAAAAACAACAAAAAAGACTTAGCCTGGCTGACCTGCTGTTGTCTCACATAGTCTGGACCAAAAGTGTTGTTCCCCTTAAAACTGAAGCCTGGTGTCTTTGGAGATGTTTCATGGACAGGGTTTGGTGTAGTGAATCGTTACGTTTTTTTTTTTTTGTTTTTTTTTTCTTTTTAAGTATAAACCATTACTGGCTTTTCACAGAAACACTGAACTGTTGCTGTCTGTGTGTCAGGGATCCAGAACACCGACGTGGGCTGGTACCAGCATTTGATGGCACCATTAAGTGATGACCAGAAGAAACAGCTTCAGGAAATCTACAGCATCTCCCAGCAGAGGAGGAGCACCGCGGCTAAGGGCCAATGTGAGCTATGACCCAGAGACACGCTTCAGAGCGCTGAGGGTGGACACCACTCAGAGTTGATTGGAGAGGGGAAACTTATACGCAGGTGCAAACAATTATAGGCTGTTCATCTACATTGATCTCCAATGCTTTAAAATGGACAAAAAAAAAACAGAGACGTGTGGAAGAAAACGGAAAACAACCATCAAAATGGATAGAAGAATAACCAGAATGGCAAAGGCTCACCCATTGATCAGCTCCAGGATGATCAAAGACAGTCTGGAGTTACCTGTAAGTGCTGTGACAGTTAGAAGACGCCTGTGTGAAGCTAATTTTTTGCAAGAATCCCCCGCAAAGTCCCTCTGTTAAATAAAAGACATGTGCAGAAGAGGTTACAATTTGCCAAAGAACACATCAGCTGGCCTAAAGAGAAATGGGGGAATATTTTGTGGACTGATGAGAGTAAAATTGTTCTTTTTGGGTCCAAGGGCCGCAGACAGTTTGTGAGACGACCCCCAAACTCTGAATTCAAGCCACAGTTCACAGTGAAGACAGTGAAGCATGGTGGTGCAAGCGTCATGATATGGGCATGTTTCTCCTACTATGGTGTTGGGCCTATATATCACATACCAGGTATCATGGATCAGTTTGGATATGTCAGAATACTTGAAGAGGTCATGTTGCCTTATGCTGAAGAGGACATGCCCTTGAAATGTGTGTTTCAACAAGACAATGACCCCAAGCACACTAGTAAACCAGCAAAATCTTGGTTCCAAACCAACAAAATGAATGCCTCACAGATGAGAAGAAATCATGAAAACTGTGGTTATACAACTAAATACTAGTTTAGTGATTCACAGGATTGATAAAAAAAAAGCAGTTTGAACATAAGTTTTGAGTTTGTAGTGTCAACAGCAGATGCTACTATTATTGTGAACACCCCCTTTTCTACTTTTTTTTTACTAATAGCCCAATTTCATAGCCTTAAGAGTGTGCATATCATGAATGCTTTATCTTGTTGGATTTGTGAGAATCTACTGAATCTACTCGTACCTTGTTTCCCATGTAACAATAAGAAATATACTCAAAACCTGGATTAATCTTTTTAGTCACATAGCACTACTATTGTTCTGAACACTACTGTACAAGTACTTAAGTACTCATATGGGTAAATCGTTGGACTCGGACCCATTGATTGTGTAGCTCATCTTGTTCCTGTGAGTGAATGAACAGTTTTAAAATATGCAGATTGTTTCCTTGAACAGTACATACATATCCATACCCTAACCCTACCCCTGACCTCTAGTAATACTGTGAGAAATCTTGGAGTCATTTTTTTATCAGGATATGTCATTCAAAGTGCATATTAAACAAATATGTAGGACTGCTTTTTTGCATTTACGCAATATCTCTAAAATTAGAAAGGTCTTGTCTCAGAGTGATGCTGAAAATCTAATTCATGCATTTATTTCCTCTAGGCTGGACTATTGTAATTCATTATTATCAGGTTGTCCTAAAAGTTCCCTAAAAAGCCTTCAGTTAATTCAAAATGCTGCAGCTAGAGTACTGACGGGGACTAGAAGGAGAGAGCATATCTCAACCATATTGGCCTCTCATTGGCTTCCTGTTAATTCTAGAATAGAATTTAAAATTCTTCTTCTTACTTATAAGGTTTTGAATAATCAGGTCCCATCTTATCTTAGGGACCTCGTAGTACCATATCACCCCAATAGAGCGCTTCGCTCTCAGACTGCAGGCTTACTTGTAGTTCCTAGGGTTTGTAAGAGTAGAATGGGAGGCAGAGCCTTCAGCTTTCAGGCTCCTCTCCTGTGGAACCAGCTCCCAATTCAGATCAGGGAGACAGACACCCTCTCTACTTTTAAGATTAGGCTTAAAACTTTTCTTCTTGCTAAAGCTTATAGTTAGGGCTGGATCAGGTGACCCTGAACCATCCCTTAGTTATGCTGCTATAGACGTAGACTGCTGGGGGGTTCCCATGATGCACTGTTTCTTTCTCTTTTTGCTCTGTATGCACCACTCTGCATTTAATCATTAGTGATTGATCTCTGCTCCCCTCCACAGCATGTCTTTTTCCTGGTTCTCTCCCTCAGCCCCAACCAGTCCCAGCAGAAGACTGCCCCTCCCTGAGCCTGGTTCTGCTGGAGGTTTCTTTCTGTTAAAAGGGAGTTTTCCTTCCCACTGTAGCCAAGTGCTTGCTCACAGGGGGTCGTTTTGACCGTTGGGGTTTTTCTGTAATTATTGTATGGCCTTGCCTTACAATATAAAGCGCCTTGGGGCAACTGTTTGTTGTGATTTGGCGCTATATAAAAAAAAAATTGATTGATTGATTGATATCTGAAGCTGGTCCATTCGGCCCATTTCCCTTAAATGATGCAAAACGTTATTCCCAGTGTTTTTTTCTCCTTCATACTGTTGAACCCATGTTCTTTTGTTTTCAGAGGCTGATGGACGATGGATAAGAAGACAGACGCCGGTCTGACTTTAAGTGGATTCTGGACCAATGTCAGTCACAATCCAGATGAGACGATTTGACAGATTCCAAACGAAGCAGGTCCCAGGATCCTCAGAAGACCAGGTCTCAGGGTGACATCAGGACTAAGTGAACTACCAGGGATCAGGATCACCTTTGGACCTGGTGCACTGCAGAGAACCAGACCCAACTGGGAGAGTGCAGCCGGACACAACCGCCGGCCCGTGTGTGTGTGTCACTGAGTGTGTGTCTTACTGTGTGTGTGTGTGTGTGTGTGTGTGTGCGTGCGTGCGTGCGTGTCTCTTACTGTGTGTGTGTGTACGTGTGTGTCTCACTGTGTGTGTCTGTGTGTATGTGCGTGCATGTGTGTATCACCGTGTGTGTGTGTGTGTGTGTGGTATCACCGTGTGTGTCTCACCGTGTGTGTGTGTATGTGCGCGTGCATGTGTGGTATCACCGTGTGTGTCTCACCGTGTGTGTGTGTACACGTGTATCTCACCGTGTGTGTGTGTACGTGCGTGTGCATGTGTGGTATCACCGTGTGTGTCTCACGGTGTGTGTGTCTCACGGTGTGTGTGTGTGTACACGTGTGTCTCACCGTGTGTGTGTGTGTGTGTGTGTACGTGTACGTGCATACATGCATGTGTGTATCACCGTGTGTGTGTGTACGTGCATGCATGTGTGTATCACCGTGTGTGTCTCACTGTGCGTGCATGTGTGTATCACCGTGTGTGTGTGTACGTGTACACATGTGCGTGCATGTGTGTATCACCGTGTGTGTGTACACGTGTGCGTGCATATGTGTATCACCGTGTGTGTGTGTACACGTGTGTGCATGTGTGTGTATCACCGTGTGTGTGTGTACACGTGTGCGTGCATATGTGTATCACCGTGTGTGTGTGTGTACGTGTACACGTGTGCGTGCATGTGTGTATCACCGTGTGTGTGTGTACACATGTGCGTGCATATGTGTATCACTGTGTGTGTGTGTGTACGTGTACACGTGTGCGTGCATGTGTGTATCACCGTGTGTGTGTGTACACGTGTGTGTGCATATGTGTATCACCGTGTGTGTGTGTACACGTGTGTGCATGTGTGTGTATCACTGTGTGTGTGTGCGTGCGTGCATGTGTGTGTATCACTGTGTGTGTACGTGCGTGCATGTGTGTATCACCGTGTGTCTCACTGTATGTGTGTGTACACGTGTGTCTCACCGTGTGTGTGTGTGTGTGTACGTGCATGCATGTGTGTATCACCGTGTGTGTGTGTACGTGCATGCATGTGTGTATCACCGTGTGTGTCTCACTGTGCGTGCATGTATCACCGTGTGTGTGTGTGTACGTGCATGTGTGTATCACCGTGTGTGTGTGTACATGTGTGCGTGCATATGTGTATCACCGTGTGTGTGTGTACACGTGTGTGCATGTGTGTGTATCACTGTGTGTGTGCGTGCGTGCATGTGTGTGTATCACTGTGTGTGTACGTGCGTGCATGTGTGTATCACCGTGTGTCTCACTGTGTGTGTGTACACGTGTGTGTGTGTACATGCGTGCAAGTGTGTCTCACCGTGTGTGTGTGTGTACATGTGTGTGTCTCAGTGTGTGTGTGTGTACGTGCGTGCATGTGTGTCTCACCGTGTGTGTGCACGCTGGTGTTTGTCACGATGTGTGTGTGTGTATCATGGTGTGTATTTGTGTGTGTGTGCGCGTGCATGCATGCTTGTATCACTGTGTATGTGTGCACGCTTGTGTTTGTCACGATGTGTGTGTGTGCGCGCTTGTGTTTGTCACAGTGTGTGTGTGTATCACGGTGTGTATTTGTGTGTGTGTGTGCGTGCATGCATGCTTGTATCATTGTGTATGTGTGCAAGCTTGTGTTTATCATGGTGTGAGTGTGTGTATCACGGTGTGTATCACTATGTGTGTGTGCATGCTTGTGTTTATCATGGTGTGAGTGTGTGTATCACGGTGTGTATCACTATGTGTGTGTGCACGCTTGTGTTTATCATGGTGTGAGTGTGTGTATCACGGTGTGTATCACTATGTGTGTGTGCGTGCATGCATGCATGCCTGTATCACCGTGTATGTGTGTGTCTCACTGTGTGTGTGTGTTTCAGGTGCGGGTTTTGCATCCTGTCCCCTGCAGAGGTCAAATGGCTGTGACCTCTGGTTGTCATCAGACTAACATCTGAAGTGTCATGTGGTGTCACAGCTTCATGCGTTGTACTGAGGCATGATGGGAGATGCAGTTCTTTCCGTTTATTGCTGGAATTTCTTTTTGTACCCATTTTCAAAACTAATTTAAGAAAAACATAAAAGTTGAAACGTGTGTTTCCTGTTTGTCACTGAAGGAATGAAGACCACACTGTGACATCACATTTGTTATTAATATGTATATGTTGCAGACATGAACGAGTGAAGCTCCTCAGCATGTCACCATGTTAATTTAGGTCCTTCAGACTTTTATTTTGAGCAAATGCTTCAGGGGAGCATTAGCATGGCAAAACATTTCAGCTTCTCTCACTGAAATGGGAAGTGCCAAATATTGTGTTCACAGTGAACCAGGAAATGTTCAAATGTCAAACACTTCCTGGCATGGGTGGAGCAAAAGCAGAGGCCAGGGTTGCTCTGGACTCCCCTGAAATCTGATTGGAAACAGATGATTGACATGTCACAGCACCACGTCTGGTTGAAAGAGCTGCATTTTAAAATCAGTGAGTCACATTGGCTGCTAGGTTCCTCCTGTCCAGTAGTTGGTGCTGTGGACCACAAAAAGTTCTAATCCACCTTAGAAGAAAAATGTTTGCTCCACATTTGAACTGAACACGTCGTTTGAACTATGAGCTTCTAATCACACCAAACTTATATTGGTGAGTAAACGACCATATTTTATGTCAGAAATGAGGTCCAGATTGTTAAAAGCAGCATTTCTCCTTTAATTTGGGTTGTCTTATATATATGTGTTTCTCCAGTGATTTTTTTTTTTTTTTTAATGAGCAGGCAGCTGTTGATTATATAACCGCTTAATTTTACTGTCTGAGTGACACAACTTTAGATAAATCTAAAATTATCTCCCTTAACTCAAACTGAAAGCAAATCTCTACAACTTGATATAAATGAATTAAAAATCTAAAACCCAGCTTCCTGATGAAGTGGTGTAGAGGAGGACTTTCTTATAAAGAAGACCTGAAAGTTCAGCTACAATTTGACAGAAAGTACATTTGAGATGAAAGACTAGATTTGATGTTTTGGTGAAAGAAACTTTTGTATTTCTTCATAATTGATGTAAATAAAGTCCAAGACATATTCAGTGACTTGGAAATGTGCATGTTTCCATCCCCTGACTTGTCTGAAGAAAACTGGCAATGAAACTGATTATTATTTACAGGTTTTCTCAAGATTTAGAGATTTGCTTTCAGATTGACTTTGAGGAAGATAATTTTAGAGATTTTTATTCTTTGTGTTTTTTTGTATTTCTTGTATTTAAAATGACATAAACAAATTAAAATGTGTGAAATTCCAAGTGTCCCAATACTTTTGGAGGGCACAGTATCCTAACCTTATGAGTGTAAAATGAGTGTGGTATTATTACTGTTTTGTTTAAGAAGGGTTAATTTTCACTGTTGCTGCACTTTGTGTCAAATCAGTCATATCATATATCAAATTGATATGACAATATTGAGATATGATCATTGGGCCATATTGTAGAGCCTGCAAAAAAGCAGTCCTACATATTTGTTTAATATGCGCATTGAATCAGAATATGTCATTCAAAGTGCATATTAAACAAATATGTAGGACTGCTTTTTTGCATTTGCGCAATATCTCTAAAATTAGAAAGGTCTTGTCTCAGAGTGATGCTGAAAAACTAATTCATGCATTTATTTCCTCTAGGCTGGACTATTGTAATTCATTATTATCAGGTTGTCCTAAAAGTTCCCTGAAAAGCCTTCAGTTAATTCAAAATGCTGCAGCTAGAGTACTGACGGGGACTAGAAGGAGAGAGCATATCTCACCCATATTGGCCTCTCTTCATTGGCTTCCTGTTAATTCTAGAATAGAATTTAAAATTCTTCTTCTTACTTATAAGGTTTTGAATAATCAGGTCCCATCTTATCTTAGGGACCTCGTAGTACCATATCACCCCAATAGAGCGCTTCGCTCTCAGACTGCAGGCTTACTTGTAGTTCCTAGGGTTTGTAAGAGTAGAATGGGAGGCAGAGCCTTCAGCTTTCAGGCTCCTCTCCTGTGGAACCAGCTCCCAATTCAGATCAGGGAGACAGACACCCTCTCTACTTTTAAGATTAGGCTTAAAACTTTCCTTTTTGCTAAAGCGTATAGTTAGGGCTGGATCAGGTGACCCTGAACCATCCCTTAGTTATGCTGCTATAGACTTAGACTGCTGGGGGGTTCCCATGATGCACTGTTTCTTTCTCTTTTTGCTCTGTATGCACCACTCTGCATTTAATCATTAGTGATCGATCTCTGCTCCCCTCCACAGCATGTCTTTTTCTTGGTTCTCTCCCTCAGCCCCAACCAGTCCCAGCAGAAGACTGCCCCTCCCTGAGCCTGGTTCTGCTGGAGGTTTGTTCCTGTTAAAAGGGAGTTTTTCCTTCCCACTGTTGCCAAGTGCTTGCTCACAGGGGGTCGTTTTGACCGTTGGGGTTTTTCCGTAATTATTGTATGGCCTTGCCTTACAATATAAAGCGCCTTGGGGCAGCTGTTTGTTGTGATTTGGCGCTATATAAATAAAATTGATTTGATTTGACTATCAACTAGCTGAAAACTAGGGGGTGGAGCTCCACCAGAAGCTGAAAGGCAAAAAAAGAAAAATGCTTAAAAAGACGGGGGGTCTGAAGCTGAAAGGCTTTAGCCATGCTAATGCTCCCCTGAAGCATTTGCTCAAAATAAAAGTCTGAAGGACCTCAGTGACATGGTGAGATGCTGAAGAGCTTTGCTCGTTCATGTCTGCAACATATACATATTAACCAGTTATTTTTATGTAATTATTTTATTAATGACAATAATTATACTAAATATTATTATTTATAAGGGTTTGCTTGGAATCAAAGGACTCAACAAAAAATTCCTTCAGATTCTCTTTTTCCCACTTGGAGATTCGAGATGGATCTACATGTTGATTTGGCACAAGTTTCATGCCGGATGCCCTTCCTGAACTCCACATTACTTAGCGAATGGGCAGCAGTGGCCTTTTACTGGAAAGACGCACACTGATCGTGTGTCCACCACGCTGCTCCAAAGCGCGAAACAAAATAAACTCCAATAATTAAGGAATACAGGCAAAAACAAATTCCAGAGCCGATTTAAACAATCAAACCAAAAAAATCAAAGGAACTCGTGTGTTTTCAACACTGCGGGCCAACCGTGACCGTCTGATGTGCCCAAACTGCATCTGTTGTCCAACAGATGTTTATATTTGTCAATATTATTTATTTCTGGAATTTAAGAGACCCTGTTTTAAGTACCAGCACAGGCTATCCTCCCCAACCTTGTAAATAGCACACAACCATATATGAAAAAGCACACATTTGATAAACTTTCTACAATCTATGATCAGAACAAATGGCACAGGATATATAAATTCCATGTGTGAGGTTAAATGATCACATGTTCATTTCTTTCTTTTTTCTTTCTTGTTACAACAAACAATAGTACAACTTTTTAAAATGTAACTACAACTTTACAACACTATGTGACTTGGGCACATGTCCTTCCTCAATTTGCCAAAAGGGGTCACTCTTGTTCCACGTACTGGAAAAGGCTGATTTTGGATTTTATCATAAAACATGAAATCTGCCAATCTGAGGTTGATTTTGACCAGAAAAGCTGTATTGTTATCTCTAAGTTGATAGCAATTCTTCTTTGATATGAACTTATGGGAGTTTTGCTGTGAAGACAAAGTTCTGGGACTTTTGGGGAAAAGTATGTTCTCCTTGGGTCTGTGTTTTTAGAGGAAAAAGGAGGGTGCTGACCATCTGGCTTTGGAAACTGATAAAGGACCCCACTTTTTGCGAGGAATGCACTTTAAAAGTCTTAAATCCTGATAGTGGTGGGGTTTTATGACACCTGGCCATCCTGAGTTGGCTCATCAAACATCATTTTGGCACCTAGATATATTCCAGACCTTGAGCTGTGCCGGGTTCTTTGAAGCAACTTTTATGACCTCTTGCTTCATGCAAACTTAGGAGGTTGAATGTTGAAGACAGGCTTCTCGCAACATTCCCCCACTCGATTCGACTTTGGGTCTCCAACGTTGAATCACTAAGACGATGAAGGCTGTTGAAGGTTGGTGGGTGATGTCTTCCACTGGCAGGGATGCTGTGAAGGGTTAGTGTCAGACTAGCAGAGTGGCTTGGGGTAATTATGACAGTTAACTAAAGTGGTCCGACTATGATACCACATCACACATTCACCTATTTACACTATTTTGCCACCGGTTTGTTTAAGCCAAATCCAGTAGCTCTGATGCTTGGTTGGGTTCGAGTTCTCGGTTAAATTTCGATTACCTTCGAGCTCTTCGGACGGTTCAGCCACATGTCTTTTTCTTTGGGCTAGCCTGGCGAGGGCTCGAGAACACCTGGTTATTCTATCTTGAAGGGTATTGGTGTATCTACGCACCCACAGACCTAACTCGAGGGTAGTTAGGTATCCAGCAATAGTTGCTACAAACAGCAGGGTGTCAGGAGTGGACCAAACATATGATAGGGCTTGGTATGGTCTAAGATCCTGATTTCGAATCTCTTTCAAGACTTTATCTATTGGGGCCACATCGATGACCCGAGAGCTTTCATACTGGATTTTCTCCAGTGTTTGTTGGTCTAGTTCAATAGCCGTTTGGTTATAAAAGTCAGATACTTCAATGGCTCCTTCATATTGGTTGGGATGCAGGTGGTAGAGGGATACCTTTTTTTTGGGTACTGTGACCCATAAGGTCTTTCAAAGGAGCTCAATATGAGTTGATGTGTCATGACGGTTGTACACTAGTCGGGCTGATTTTTCAGGGGTGTTGACTAGCCAGCGTTGTCCTGCTATCTGTTACTGCTACCTGAGTGTCCGTGAGCTGGTGGAATGGCATGACGGTCGTTGGACAGCGATTTGCCCTGCTAAGGGTTTTGAGGCCGCAGATGCTGGCGGTGTCGTCCCGAATGAAGGGTTTGCTGGGACACAGATAATGGATATCCTTAGTGACAGTGCACATTTTGAGATACGGGAGTAAATATAGATCAGGATTAGCATCGTTGAAAGCCACCACAGGAGGTGTGTGGATTTTAAGGTGATTGTCTCCTTGCCAAAGGCCTACATTCACAACACTCTTGAGCCTGTAAATGTTTTTAGTGGTGACAATAGGTAAGTTAATTAGAAACGCCATTTCCAGAGCTTCTGGATCTAGATAGATTGGAATTGAGCTGCCCAACGCGTGTGCGAGGTGGGCTTGCAGCAGCGTGACTAGGTTGCGGACTCTAGAAGTTTGTGGACCAGGGCTAAAGGGACAATGTAGAGTGGAATCCTACTGACAGCAAGGCTGTCAATCAAAGACCTGATGCCCCTGGTCATGTCCGCCATGAGCATACTTAACATCTGTGTGTGTGTGCGCGCGTAGTCTTCCTGAAACACTGACGTTAGCTGATCAAGTAGGCCTACTGTCTTTTTGAGCACGTTGGTATGGGTGTTAAGGATTACCACGGTGTCTCGTACAGTTTGTCCAATGGTCTCGAGACCTTCTCTCTGTAGGTTAAGCTGAGCTTGTATTTCAGGTATTACCCCTTGAAGCTCACTAATGTGTCTCTTTACTGTGGTCAATGTCACGGTATTAACTGCTGATAAACCAACGCTGAAGAGGGAGCCTACAGCTACAGCTGAGGCTGCCATTAGCAAGACCTCCAATGAACCTCTTCTCTCATTTGTTGAGTCCACTCAGTTCTGCTTGTGTTACAGTGAACGCCATCTGGCGTGGCATGTGGACTATGTCTGCCTCAGCATGCTTCAGAACAGATTTGGTCCACCGGTTACCTGCCCAGGAGACCAGATTCACTAAGGTACTGGCGAAGTTGGCCCTGTACACTTCCGTGGGGTTGAGCCTGTCGAACACCGTCTGCGTGTGCAAGTGGCAGTTCGTTATTAGTAAGCCGGGCTGGTCTTTCAGGACAATGCCCGATTCTGGTCCGAATTCAACCACGTCTGAGGAGGTGTCGGGACGGTTCCACTGAGACACAGCAGGGTCACGAGCCAGGTCATCCTGGCAAACACAACAAACATGGTTAGAAATTTGTCTATTAGAGATGTTTTTTTTTTTTCTTCCTGGCTTTGTTCAAGTGTTTTTGAGCAAAGGAGAAGTTGGCTTTCAGATGTTCTGTCAGGTCGATCATGTATTGTTGAGCTGTGTACACTGTCGCAATGTTTGCCTCCCCGGCTGGTACAGCACGTGGAGGGGTAGCATCATCTGACGGCCTGTCATCATTTGAAAAGGGGAGAACCCCGTCGATTCGTGAGGGGTCACCCGGATAGCCATGAGGACCAAGGGAATTTTCACATCCCAGTCTCTGTGGTTGGCTGCCACATATTTGCGCAGGATGGTCACGACAGTTCAGTTGGCCCTTTCCACCTGTCCTGACGACTGAGGGTGGTGGCTGATGTGGAAGTTTGCCTTTACCCCCAGCACTTGCCAGAGTTGTTGCAGGACTTCACTGGGGAAGTGGGTGCCTCTATCCGAGTTTACATGGATGGGCAGTCCAAGTCATGAGAAGATGTGATACATCAACAAATAGGCTGTCTTCAAGGCTGTATCATTTGGAGCTGGTAGACATTCCAGCAATTTTTGAAGTGTGTGACAGTGAGGAAATATTTGTTTCCTCTTACAGACATTGTGAGGGGTCGCACCAAGTCAATTTGTAGTTCTGACCAAGGGAAGGAAATACCCTTTTCTGTAACGGAGCTCTGTGAATCGGGTTCACAGGTTGAAATTGGCAACAGACCAAGCAGCCATTGATGTAATCGCTCACATCCTTCTGCATTTTTGGCCAATATGCCACCTGTTGTATCGCATTAGATGCTGCCTTCGTTCCTCGGTGACCCGCGCATGCTGAATCGTGCCTGTGTATCAACATCACCCCCCAGTGATTACGAGGGACCACCAACACAGGTGAAGAGATATCCTTGGAAACATAGACCAAGAGGCCACGGAGCACTTTTATGTTATCTTGGGTGTGGTACAGTTGTTTCAAGTCAGGGATGGAAGCAAAATCATCCTCAGTTAGTGGGTGAACTTGAGGTGTAGCACTGTTTTGTTTATAGCCAGATCCAGAGCCTGGAGTGAAGCCAGGTTGGAGTCAGAAAAAGTTGGAGCGACAGAGGCTGTTGTGGAGATGGGGGCTGTGGTAGGGTCTGCGGCAGCAGTCCTGGCACAGGTCACCACGGATACCGCATTGGTGGGTGGGAGGGGCAAAAGTGTCTCATCGAATGCCCACGGTGTGCCGTCCAGAGCACCTTGCTTGGCTAGTGTGTCAGTCTTGGCATGGTATGCGCGACTGACCTCGGACCTTTTTCCAGTATATCTGGAGGTCATGTGTACGAGGGCTGTCCGTAAAGTATAGGTCCTTTTTATTTTTTTCTAAAACTATATGGATTTCATTCATATGTTTTTACGTCAGACATGCTTGAACCCTCGTGCGCATGCGTGAGTTTTTCCACGCCTGTCGGTGACGTCATTCACCTGTGAGCACTCCTTGTGGGAGGAGTCATCCAGCCCCTCGTCGGAATTCCTTTGTCTGAGAAGTTGCTGAGAGACTGGCGCTTTGTTTGATCAAAATTTTTTCTAAACCTGTGAGACACATCGAAGTGGACACGGTTTGAAAAATTAAGCTGGTTTTCAGTGAAAATTTTAATGGCTGATGAGAGATTTTGAGGTGATTCTGTCGCTTTAAGGACTTTTCACGGTGCGAGACGTCGCGCAGCGCTCTCAGGCAGCGTCATCAGCCTGTTTCAAGCTTAAAACCTCCACATTTCAGGCTCTATTGATCCAGGACGTCGTGAGAGAACAGAGAAGTTTCAGAAGAAGTCGGTTTCAGCATTTTATCCGGATATTCCACTGTTAAAGGAGATTTTTTTAATGAAAGACGTGCAGGCGGATTGCAGCGTCGGCTCGCAGCCACCGCGACGCTCCGCCACAGGAAAAACACCTCTGTTGGAAGCCTTGAGAAGAAGTTGGAACATCTCCAGCTGATAAACAATTTCTCATATACTCACTCCACTGAAAGCCATCAAAAGCCGCCTGGATTTTACAAATGGTTATCAACACGGAGGTTTTTTTCCTGTGCCGCTGCGCCGCATAGGCTGCGTCCCGACGCGCGGACCCATCCGCACGTCTTTCATTAAAAAAAATCTCCTTTAACAGTGGAATATCCGGATAAAATGCTGAAACCGACTTCTTCTGAAACTTCTCTGTTCTCTCACGACGTCCTGGATCAATAGAGCCTGAAATGTGGAGGTTTTAAGCTTGAAACAGGCTGACGACGCCGCCTGAGAGCGCAGCGCGACGTCTTGCACCGTGAAAAGTCCTTAAAGCGACAGAATCACCTCAAAATCTCTCATCAGCTGTTAAAATTTTCACTGAAAACCAGCTTAATTTTTCGAACCATGTCCACTTCGATGTGTCTCACAGGTTTAGAAAAAATTTTGATCAAACAAAGCGCCAGTCTCTCAGCAACTTCTCAGACAAAGGAATTCTGACGAGGGGCTGGACGACTCCTCCCACAAGGAGTGCTCACAGGCGAATGACGTTACCGACAGGCATGGAAAAACTCACGCATGCGCACGAGGGTGCAAGCATGTCTGACGTAAAAACATATGAATGAAATCCATATAGTTTTTGAAAAAAATAAAAAGGACCTATACTTTACGGACAGCCCTCGTAGTTATGAGGTGGTCACAAGCCGCAAACAGTTCTTTTTGTTTGACCGATTTCCTGTTGGAGGTCACAAAACCATTGCATTACCAGCCAGGTAGATGGCACAAAAAGCTAAGGCGTGCATAGTTAGAATGTGTGCACAGCACAAATGTTGTGACATTTTGCGGCACAGCTAACTGCCATGTTATGAGTATGCCAGCAATTTCTGCATACTGGGAGGACTGTGGTCCCACTTGAAACTTCTGTGGCTCATATGGTGTGTTGTCGACCCACGCGACCCCCATTCCTCCCCGGGTGACCGTTTCATGGTGGAATGAACAGCAATCCACGTACGCAGTGATCATGCCTCGGCAGGCATTGTGGTCAAAGTAGTGGTGATTAGGGGAGTCAGGTGGTGGCAAGTCCTCGTTCAACAGGGTTGCAGCCATTGTGTCTTCAGTGCAGCACTAGCAAGCAGCTAATCTTGTGCCTAGGGGAGCTTTGCACCTCCATGTCAAAACTTTGCAACGCCATCAACCACGAGGCAACTCATGAGTTTGTTACTACACCTTCTCTCAGTCTCTATTAAGGAATGTCACTGGTTGATGATTGGTTTCTACAATGACTTTTTGTCCGCCCAGATAGTTGGCGAAATGTTTAACAGCTCAGACTGTTGCTAGTAGGGCTTTTTCGCAGTCACTGAATTTCCAGTGGTTGTAGCGTTTTGCTCGCGTATGCGACCACTTGCCTATCTTTGTCATACATCTGGTACAGTACTGCACTTAGGCATTGATTGGAGAATCCCACTTCTAGGTACATGCCAGTTTGTGTTGACCATCTTCATGGACAGGGATTGTCCAGAACCCAGAGACCACATCAAGCACGGAAAAGTATCTTACGTCTTTTACTTTGGGAGGTTCCTGCTCTAACCGAGTCACTGGCCATCGAGATAGCAACAGTCATCTTGTGTTTCTTCCACTTTCTAATAAATAATCATAACAGCTGTCTTCTACCAAGCTGCTTGCCTGTTGTCCTGTAGTCCATCCCAGCCTTGTGCAGGTCTACAGTTTTGTCCCTGGTGTCCTTAGACAGCTCTTTGGTCTTGGCTATGGTGGACAGGTTGGAGTGTGATTGATTGTGTGAACAGGTGTCTTTTATACAGGTAACAAGTTCAAACAGGTGCAATTAATACAGGTAAAGAGTGCAGAATAAGAGGGCTTCTTATAGAAAAATTAACAGGTCTGTGTGTAGGTGATCAAACACTTATTTTCCTCACTGTAACTGACTCAACTTCTACATGTCTTGTGGTGTTGAATGTAACCGCTGTGAAACGGTCATTAAATAAGGTGTTACTGATGTAATTCACCAGCTTTTGGTCACAGCTCTCACAACACAACAGCACCGTGGTGAAGTCCAGAGCTTCTATACAGAACAGAGGAGGAGGAAAGTAGCTGTATTTCACTCAGCCTGAGCATCTAACATCTCATTTAAGCAACAGAACACGAATCAGCTGCTGTCTGCTGGTTTTATTCATGTAAAATCACTGGAGAAACACGTATATAGAAGTCAACCCAAATTAAAGGAGAAATGCTGCTTTTAACAACCTGAACCTCATTTCTGGGATAAAATACAGCCGTTTACTCACCAGTATAACTTTGGTGTCATTAGAAGTCCACAGTTCGGACGATGTGTTCAGGTTCAAATCGAGCTCAAAGATTTTTCTTCTTCTACTGAGGTGGATTAGAACTTTTTGTGGTACAAAGTGCCAACTACTGTACAGGAGGAACCTAGCAGTCAATATGTGTCACTGATTTCAAAATGGCTCTCTTTAACCAGACGTGCGGTGCTGTGACATATCAATCATCTGGGGTGGCACCTGGGCTGTCCAATCAGATTTCAGGGGGTTCCAGTCGCACCCTGGTCTCCACTATAACTCCGCCCATGCCAGGAAGTGTTCAACATTTGACATTTCCTGTTTCACTGTGGACTCAAAATTTGGCACTTCCTGTTTGGGACACAGTGGACCATGAGCTTTCACGCTTCACTCCTATTAGTATTATTATAGCTAGTATTGTTTAGTTATATTTAGTAATATGTGTATGTCGCGGACATGAACGAGCAAAGCACCTCACTATCTGTGTCGATATATTATTTAGGTACTTAAGACTTTATTTTCAGTAAATGGTTCAGGGGAGCATTAGCATGGCTAAGACCATTCAGCTTACTTATTTTCAAAGATCAAAATATTTTTACATGTCACTCATCTTCAACCACTTATCCAGGTTTGGATCGCAGGGGGAACAGCTCCAGCACGGGACCCCAGACTTCCCTTTCCTGGGCCACTTTGACCACCTCCAATGGGTGGATCCTGAGGCATTCCCAGGCCAGCCTGGAAATATAATCTCTCCCCCTAGTCAATCAATCAATCAATTTTATTTATATAGCGCCAAATCACAACAAACAAAACGACCCCCTGTGAGCAAGCACTTGGCGACAGTGGGAAGGAAAAACTCCCTTTTAACAGGAAGAAACCTCCAGCAGAACCAGGCTCAGGGAGGGGCAGTCTTCTGCTGGGACTGGTTGGGGCTGAGGGAGAGAACCAGGAAAAAGACATGCTGTAGTCCTGGGTCTTGTCCAGAGGGCATCCTTACCCGATGCCCGAATCACCTCAGCTGGTTCCTTTTACAGTTTTTTAGTTTACACACTAAAATGAAAATTTTCACACAATCAACAGATCTTTACACTCAAGAATCAAAACACCTGTCCAGAGTTGCACAACAATAAGCACACAGCTTCACACTTTGCAAAACTCTACACACATTTTCACACCTTAGACACAGATAAGGATCGTGAGGTTACTTCCTTCTCAGTACAAAGCCCTGTCTTGCCAGTGACCACACTAATGAACGAACTGGATAATCACATCCACCAGGTGTGGAAGCTCACTTTTGCTTAACTGAAAATACAGCATTCAGGTAGGTGCTATTAAAGGCAGCAGGTGAGTTCACCAGCCTTCAACAAAATGGAAGGAGTTAGAAGAAGAGTGAGAATGAGAAGGGGAGCTCAATGAGGAGAAGAAGGAGGGAGAGGAAGAGGTAGAGAGGAACCTGAAGAATGATAGAACCTGAACAAAGATGAGGACCAAATTTAACTCAAGAAATCCGTGCAACACTTACTGACCATGTTATCAACCACAAACTGACACTGAGGGAAGCTGGACTAAGAGTTCAGCCAGTAATTCGAACATTTCGTCGAGAACACAGGTAAACTAACTGCACAGTACACTGAAACTGCAACTTACTGTATTTCTCATCACTTCTGATATCCTTTCCTGTGACGTGTTTTTTGTCTACATACAACCCCTGGCAAAAATGATGGAATCACCGGCCTCGGAGGATGTTCATTCAGTTGTTTAATTTTGTAGAAAAAAAGCAGATCACAGACATGACACAAAACTAAAGTCATTTCAGATGGAAACTTTCTGGCTTTAAGAAACACTATAAGAAATCAGGAAAAAAAGATTGTGGCAGTCAGTAACGGTTACTTTTTTAGACCAAGCAGAGGGGGAAAAAAAAATATGGAATCATGAAAAACAAAAGAACGCTCCAACACATCACTAGTATTTTGTTGCACCACCTCTGGCTTTTCTAACAGCTTGCAGTCTCTGAGGCATGGACTTAATAAGTGACAAACAGTACTCTTCATCAATCTGGCTCCAACTTTCCCTGATTGCTGTTGCCAGATCAGCTTTGCAGGTTGGAGCCTTGTCATGGACCATTTTCTTCAACTTCCACCAAAGATTTTCAATTGGATTAAGATCCGGACTATTTGCAGGCCATGACATTGACCCTATGCCATGACATTGACCCTATGTGTCTTTTTGCAAGGAATGTTTTCAGTTTTTGCTCTATGGCAAGATGCATTATCATCTTGAAAAATGATTTCATCATCCCCAAACATCCTTTCAATTGATGGGATAAGAAAAGTGTCCAAAATATCAACATAAACTTGTGCATTTATTGATGTAATAACAGCCATCTCCCCAGTGCCTTACCTGACATGCAGCCCCATATCATCAATGACTGTGGAAATTTACATGTTCTCTTCAGGCAGTCATCTTTATAAATCTCACTGGAACGGCACCAAACATAAGTTCCAGCATCATCACCTTGCCCAATGCAGATTTGAGATTCATCACTGAATATGACTTTCATCCAGTCATCCACAGTCCACGATTGCTTTTCCTTAGCCCATTGTAACCTTGTTTTTTTTTCTGTTTAGGTGTTAATGATGGTTTTCGTTTAGCTTTTTCTGTATGTAAATCCCATTTCCTGTAGGCGGTTTCTTACAGTTCGGTCACAGACGTTTCCCCCCCATTCGTTCCTCATTTGTTTTGTTGTGCATTTTCGATTTTTGAAACATATTGCTTTAAGTTATCTGTCTTGATGCTTTGATGTCTTCCTTGGTCTACCAGTATGTTTGCCTTTAACAACCTTCCCATGTTGTTTGTATTTGGTCCAGAGTTTAGGACACAGCTGACTGTGAACAACCAACATCTTTTGCAACATTGCGTGATGATTTACTCTCTTTTAAGAGTTTGATAATACTCTCCTTTGTTTCAATTGACATTACTCGTGTTGGAGCCATGATTCATGTCAGGTCCACTTGGTGCAACAAGCTCTTCAAGGTGTGATCACTCCTTTTTAGATGCAGACTAACGAGCAGATCTGATTTGATGCAGGTGTTAGTTTTCGGGATGAAAATTTACAGGGTGATTCCATAACTTTTTCCTCTGCTTGATCTAAAAAAGTAACCGTTACTGACTGCCACAATTATTTTTCCTGATTTCTTATAGTGTTTCTTAAAGCCAGAAAGTTGCCATTTTGAAATGACTTTAGTTTTGTGTCATGTCTGTGATCTGCGTTTTTTTCTACAAAATTAAACAACTGAATGAACAACCCCCGAGGCCGGTGATTCCATAATGATTGCTAGGGGTTGTAGGATTGAGGACACCAAGGTGGAAGGGGCCCATGTTCACTCGGGCACAACAGACAGCCGTTGTAAACATGGTTTTAGCCAACAACTGTATCAGGCTGAGAGAAATCCAAGCCAATGTCATCAATGATCACAATATTTTCAATAATATCCATCAACTCTGTCAACATTAGGCCGAATCCTAAAAAAAAAAACAAGTTGACATGAAGCTAACTGTACCATTTGACAGAAATTCAGAGGGAGTGAAACATCTGCGTAATGAGTATGTGGAGGTTTGTATAGTTACCTTACTATGATGTGGTATTGTGCACCGCACACAACCTTATTCAATCAATCAATCAATTTTATTTATATAGCGCCAAATCACAACAAACAGTTGCCCCAAGGCGCTTTATATTGTAAGGCAAGGCCATACAATAATTATAGAAAAACCCCAACGGTCAAAACGACCCCCTGTGAGCAAGCACTTGGCGACAGTGGGAAGGAAAAACTCCCTTTTAACAGGAAGAAACCTCCAGCAGAACCAGGCCCAGGGAGGGGCAGTCTTCTGCTGGGACTGGTTGGGGCTGAGGGAGAGAACCAGGAAAAAGACATGCTGTGGAGGGGAGCAGAAGATCGATCACTAATGATTAAATGCAGAGTGGGTGCATACAGAGCAAAAAGAGAAAGAAACAGTGCATCATGGGAACCCCCCAGCAGTCTAAGTCTATAGCAGCATAACTAAGGGATGGTTCAGGGTCCTGATCCAGCCCTAACTATAAGCTTTAGCAAAAAGGAAAGTTTTAAGCCTAATCTTAAAAGTAGAGAGGGGTGTCTGTCTCCCTGATCTGAATTGGGAGCTGGTTCCACAGGAGAGGAGCCTGAAAGCTGAAGGCTCTGCCTCCCATTCTACTCTTACAAACCCTAGGAACTACAAGTAAGCCTGCAGTCTGAGAGCGAAGCGCTCTATTGGGGTGATATGGTACTACGAGGTCCCTAAGATAAGATGGGACCTGATTATTCAAAACCTTATAAGTAAGAAGAAGAATTTTAAATTCTATTCTAGAATTAACAGGAAGCCAATGAAGAGAGGCCAATATGGGTGAGATATGCTCTCTCTTCTAGTCCCCGTCAGTACTCTAGCTGCAGCATTTTGAATTAACTGAAGGCTTTTCAGGGAACTTTTAGGACAACCTGATAATAATGAATTACAATAGTCCAGCCTAGAGGAAATAAATGCATGAATTAGTTTTTCAGCATCACTCTGAGACAAGACCTTTCTGATTTTAGAGATATTGCGTAAATGCAAAAAAGCAGTCCTACATATTTGTTTAATATGCGCATTGAATGACATATCCTGATCAAAAATGACTCCAAGATTTCTCACAGTATTACTAGAGGTCAGGGTAATGCCATCCAGAGTAAGGATCTGGTTAGACACCATGTTTCTAAGATTTGTGGGGCCAAGTACAATAACTTAGTTTTATCTGAGTTTAAAAGCAGGAAATTAGAGGTCATCCATGTCTTTATGTCTGTAAGACAATTCTGCAGTTTAGCTAAGTGGTGTGTGTCGTCTGGCTTCATGGATAGATAAAGCTGGGTATCATCTGCGTAACAATGAAAATTTAAGCAATACCGTCTAATAATACTGCCTAAGGGAAGCATGTATAAAGTGAATAAAATTGGTCCTAGCACAGAACCTTGTGGAACTCCATAATTAACCTTAGTCTGTGAAGAAGATTCCCCATTTACATGAACAAATTGTAATCTATTAAACAAATATGATTCAAACCACCGCAGTGCAGTGCCTTTAATACCTATGGCATGCTCTAATCTCTGTAATAAAATTTTATGGTCAACAGTATCAAAAGCAGCACTGAGGTCTAACAGAACAAGCACAGAGATGAGTCCACTGTCTGAGGCCATAAGAAGATCATTTGTAACCTTCACTAATGCTGTTTCTGTACTATGATGGATTCTAAAACCTGACTGAAACTCTTCAAATAGACCATTCCTCTGCAGGTGATCAGTTAGCTGTTTTACAACCAGTGGTGTCAAAAGTACACACATTTGTTACTAAGTAGAAGTATAGATACTGCAGTTTAAAAACACTCTGGTAAAAGTTGAAGTATCAACTCGACCTCTTTACTCAAGTAAAAGTGAAAAAGTATGTGCTCCAAAACCTACTTAAAGTATAAAAGTATAAAGTAACCTTTAAAAAAAAAAAAAGGTAGATGCCACTATATGAATTGAAAGCTTAATTTAAAAACTGATTCGTTCTACATGTGGCCCAAACCCAAAATTACCCCCCAACACCACCTGCACGAAAATGTTTCAATTCTAGAAGCTCTGAAATGCAATCTGGGACTATTCCAGACAATAAACTGCACTGAGTGCAGCATCCATTTAGTGAAGGAAAAAAAACAAAAAAAAAACACAACTTTCCTATTCAGATTCATTCCAGTAGTATTCCCCTGCAGAGGTCAAATGGCTGTGACCTCTGGTTGTCATCAGACTAACATCTGAAGTGTCATGTGGTGTCACAGCTTCATGCGTTGTACTGAGGCATGATGGGAGATGCAGTTCTTTCCGTTTATTGCTGGAATTTCTTTTTGTACCCATTTTCAAAACTAATTTAAGAAAAACATAAAAGTTGAAACGTGTGTTTCCTGTTTGTCACTGAAGGAATGAAGACCACACTGTGACATCACATTTGTTATTAATATGTATATGTTGCAGACATGAACGAGTGAAGCTCCTCAGCATGTCACCATGTTAATTTAGGTCCTTCAGACTTTTATTTTGAGCAAATGCTTCAGGGGAGCATTAGCATGGCAAAACATTTCAGCTTCTCTCACTGAAATGGGAAGTGCCAAATATTGTGTTCACAGTGAACCAGGAAATGTTCAAATGTCAAACACTTCCTGGCATGGGTGGAGCAAAAGCAGAGGCCAGGGTTGCTCTGGACTCCCCTGAAATCTGATTGGAAACAGATGATTGACATGTCACAGCACCACGTCTGGTTGAAAGAGCTGCATTTTAAAATCAGTGAGTCACATTGGCTGCTAGGTTCCTCCTGTCCAGTAGTTGGTGCTGTGGACCACAAAAAGTTCTAATCCACCTTAGAAGAAAAATGTTTGCTCCACATTTGAACTGAACACGTCGTTTGAACTATGAGCTTCTAATCACACCAAACTTATATTGGTGAGTAAACGACCATATTTTATGTCAGAAATGAGGTCCAGATTGTTAAAAGCAGCATTTCTCCTTTAATTTGGGTTGTCTTATATATGTGTTTCTCCAGTGATTTTTTTTTTTTTTTAATGAGCAGGCAGCTGTTGATTATATAACCGCTTAATTTTACTGTCTGAGTGACACAACTTTAGATAAATCTAAAATTATCTCCCTTAACTCAAACTGAAAGCAAATCTCTACAACTTGATATAAATGAATTAAAAATCTAAAACCCAGCTTCCTGATGAAGTGGTGTAGAGGAGGACTTTCTTATAAAGAAGACCTGAAAGTTCAGCTACAATTTGACAGAAAGTACATTTGAGATGAAAGACTAGATTTGATGTTTTGGTGAAAGAAACTTTTGTATTTCTTCATAATTGATGTAAATAAAGTCCAAGACATATTCAGTGACTTGGAAATGTGCATGTTTCCATCCCCTGACTTGTCTGAAGAAAACTGGCAATGAAACTGATTATTATTTACAGGTTTTCTCAAGATTTAGAGATTTGCTTTCAGATTGTTTGAGGAAGATAATTTTAGAGATTTTTATTCTTTGTGTTTTTTTGTATTTCTTGTATTTAAAATGACATAAACAAATTAAAATGTGTGAAATTCCAAGTGTCCCAATACTTTTGGAGGGCACAGTATCCTAACCTTATGAGTGTAAAATGAGTGTGGTATTATTACTGTTTTGTTTAAGAAGGGTTAATTTTCACTGTTGCTGCACTTTGTGTCAAATCAGTCATATCATATATCAAATTGATATGACAATATTGAGATATGATCATTGGGCCATATTGTAGAGCCTGCAAAAAAGCAGTCCTACATATTTGTTTAATATGCGCATTGAATCAGAATATGTCATTCAAAGTGCATATTAAACAAATATGTAGGACTGCTTTTTTGCATTTGCGCAATATCTCTAAAATTAGAAAGGTCTTGTCTCAGAGTGATGCTGAAAAACTAATTCATGCATTTATTTCCTCTAGGCTGGACTATTGTAATTCATTATTATCAGGTTGTCCTAAAAGTTCCCTGAAAAGCCTTCAGTTAATTCAAAATGCTGCAGCTAGAGTACTGACGGGGACTAGAAGGAGAGAGCATATCTCACCCATATTGGCCTCTCTTCATTGGCTTCCTGTTAATTCTAGAATAGAATTTAAAATTCTTCTTCTTACTTATAAGGTTTTGAATAATCAGGTCCCATCTTATCTTAGGGACCTCATAGTACCATATCACCCCAATAGAGCGCTTCGCCCTCAGACTGCAGGCTTACTTGTAGTTCCTAGGGTTTGTAAGAGTAGAATGGGAGGCAGAGCCTTCAGCTTTCAGGCTCCTCTCCTGTGGAACCAGCTCCCAATTCAGATCAGGGAGACAGACACCCTCTCTACTTTTAAGATTAGGCTTAAAACTTTCCTTTTTGCTAAAGCGTATAGTTAGGGCTGGATCAGGTGACCCTGAACCATCCCTTAGTTATGCTGCTATAGACTTAGACTGCTGGGGGGTTCCCATGATGCACTGTTTCTTTCTCTTTTTGCTCTGTATGCACCACTCTGCATTTAATCATTAGTGATCGATCTCTGCTCCCCTCCACAGCATGTCTTTTCTTGGTTCTCTCCCTCAGCCCCAACCAGTCCCAGCAGAAGACTGCCCCTCCCTGAGCCTGGTTCTGCTGGAGGTTTGTTCCTGTTAAAAGGGAGTTTTTCCTTCCCACTGTTGCCAAGTGCTTGCTCACAGGGGGTCGTTTTGACCGTTGGGGTTTTTCCGTAATTATTGTATGGCCTTGCCTTACAATATAAAGCGCCTTGGGGCAGCTGTTTGTTGTGATTTGGCGCTATATAAATAAAATTGATTTGATTTGACTATCAACTAGCTGAAAACTAGGGGTGGAGCTCCACCAGAAGCTGAAAGGCAAAAAAAGAAAAATGCTTAAAAAGACGGGGGGTCTGAAGCTGAAAGGCTTTAGCCATGCTAATGCCCCTGAAGCATTTGCTCAAAATAAAAGTCTGAAGGACCTCAGTGACATGGTGAGATGCTGAAGAGCTTTGCTCGTTCATGTCTGCAACATATACATATTAACCAGTTATTTTTATGTAATTATTTTATTAATGACAATAATTATACTAAATATTATTATTTATAAGGGTTTGCTTGGAATCAAAGGACTCAACAAAAAATTCCTTCAGATTCTCTTTTTCCCACTTGGAGATTCGAGATGGATCTACATGTTGATTTGGCACAAGTTTCATGCCGGATGCCCTTCCTGAACTCCACATTACTTAGCGAATGGGCAGCAGTGGCCTTTTACTGGAAAGACGCACACTGATCGTGTGTCCACCACGCTGCTCCAAAGCGCGAAACAAAATAAACTCCAATAATTAAGGAATACAGGCAAAAACAAATTCCAGAGCCGATTTAAACAATCAAACCAAAAAAATCAAAGGAACTCGTGTGTTTTCAACACTGCGGGCCAACCGTGACCGTCTGATGTGCCCAAACTGCATCTGTTGTCCAACAGATGTTTATATTTGTCAATATTATTTATTTCTGGAATTTAAGAGACCCTGTTTTAAGTACCAGCACAGGCTATCCTCCCCAACCTTGTAAATAGCACACAACCATATATGAAAAAGCACACATTTGAAAACTTTCTACAATCTATGATCAGAACAAATGGCACAGGATATAAATTCCATGTGTGAGGTTAAATGATCACATGTTCATTTCTTTCTTTTTTCTTTCTTGTTACAACAAACAATAGTACAACTTTTTAAAATGTAACTACAACTTTACAACACTATGTGACTTGGGCACATGTCCTTCCTCAATTTGCCAAAAGGGGTCACTCTTGTTCCACGTACTGGAAAAGGCTGATTTTGGATTTTATCATAAAACATGAAATCTGCCAATCTGAGGTTGATTTTGACCAGAAAAGCTGTATTGTTATCTCTAAGTTGATAGCAATTCTTCTTTGATATGAACTTATGGGAGTTTTGCTGTGAAGACAAAGTTCTGGGACTTTTGGGGAAAAGTATGTTCTCCTTGGGTCTGTGTTTTTAGAGGAAAAAGGAGGGTGCTGACCATCTGGCTTTGGAAACTGATAAAGGACCCCACTTTTTGCGAGGAATGCACTTTAAAAGTCTTAAATCCTGATAGTGGTGGGGTTTTATGACACCTGGCCATCCTGAGTTGGCTCATCAAACATCATTTTGGCACCTAGATATATTCCAGACCTTGAGCTGTGCCGGGTTCTTTGAAGCAACTTTTATGACCTCTTGCTTCATGCAAACTTAGGAGGTTGAATGTTGAAGACAGGCTTCTCGCAACATTCCCCCACTCGATTCGACTTTGGGTCTCCAACGTTGAATCACTAAGACGATGAAGGCTGTTGAAGGTTGGTGGGTGATGTCTTCCACTGGCAGGGATGCTGTGAAGGGTTAGTGTCAGACTAGCAGAGTGGCTTGGGGTAATTATGACAGTTAACTAAAGTGGTCCGACTATGATACCACATCACACATTCACCTATTTACACTATTTTGCCACCGGTTTGTTTAAGCCAAATCCAGTAGCTCTGATGCTTGGTTGGGTTCGAGTTCTCGGTTAAATTTCGATTACCTTCGAGCTCTTCGGACGGTTCAGCCACATGTCTTTTTCTTTGGGCTAGCCTGGCGAGGGCTCGAGAACACCTGGTTATTCTATCTTGAAGGGTATTGGTGTATCTACGCACCCACAGACCTAACTCGAGGGTAGTTAGGTATCCAGCAATAGTTGCTACAAACAGCAGGGTGTCAGGAGTGGACCAAACATATGATAGGGCTTGGTATGGTCTAAGATCCTGATTTCGAATCTCTTTCAAGACTTTATCTATTGGGGCCACATCGATGACCCGAGAGCTTTCATACTGGATTTTCTCCAGTGTTTGTTGGTCTAGTTCAATAGCCGTTTGGTTATAAAAGTCAGATACTTCAATGGCTCCTTCATATTGGTTGGGATGCAGGTGGTAGAGGGATACCTTTTTTTTGGGTACTGTGACCCATAAGGTCTTTCAAAGGAGCTCAATATGAGTTGATGTGTCATGACGGTTGTACACTAGTCGGGCTGATTTTTCAGGGGTGTTGACTAGCCAGCGTTGTCCTGCTATCTGTTACTGCTACCTGAGTGTCCGTGAGCTGGTGGAATGGCATGACGGTCGTTGGACAGCGATTTGCCCTGCTAAGGGTTTTGAGGCCGCAGATGCTGGCGGTGTCGTCCCGAATGAAGGGTTTGCTGGGACACAGATAATGGATATCCTTAGTGACAGTGCACATTTTGAGATACGGGAGTAAATATAGATCAGGATTAGCATCGTTGAAAGCCACAGGAGGGTGTGGATTTTAAGGTGATTGTCTCCTTGCCAAAGGCCTACATTCACAACACTCTTGAGCCTGTAAATGTTTTTAGTGGTGACAATAGGTAAGTTAATTAGAAACGCCATTTCCAGAGCTTCTGGATCTAGATAGATTGGAATTGAGCTGCCCAACGCGTGTGCGAGGTGGGCTTGCAGCAGCGTGACTAGGTTGCGGACTCTAGAAGTTTGTGGACCAGGGCTAAAGGGACAATGTAGAGTGGAATCCTACTGACAGCAAGGCTGTCAATCAAAGACCTGATGCCCCTGGTCATGTCCGCCATGAGCATACTTACATCTGTGTGTGTGTGCGCGCGTATCCTTCCTGAAACACTGACGGTAGCTGATCAAGTAGGCCTACTGTCTTTTGAGCACGTTGGTATGGGTGTTAAGGATTACCACGGTGTCTCGTACAGTTTGTCCAATGGTCTCGAGACCTTCTCTCTGTAGGTTAAGCTGAGCTTGTATTTCAGGTATTACCCCTTGAAGCTCACTAATGTGTCTCTTTACTGTGGTCAATGTCACGGTATTAACTGCTGATAAACCAACGCTGAAGAGGGAGCCTAACGCTACAGCTGAGGCTGCCATTAGCAAGACCTCCAATGACCTCTTCTCTCATTTGTTGATCCACTCATTTCTGCTTGTGTTACGTGAACGCCATCTGGCGTGGCATGTGGACATGTCTGCCTCAGCATGCTGTCAGACAGATTTGGTCACCGGTTTACCTGCCCAGGAGACCCAGATTCACTAAGGTACTGGCGAAGTTGGCCCTGTACACTTCCGTGGGGTGAGCCTGTCGAACACCGTCTGCGTGTGCAAGTGGCAGTTCGTTATTAGTAAGCCGGGCTGGTCTTTCAGGACAATGCCCGATTCTGGTCCGAATTCAACCACGTCTGAGGAGGTGTCGGGACGGTTTCCCTGAGACACAGCAGGTCACGAGCCAGGTCATCCTGGCAAACACAACAAACATGGTTAGAAATTTGTCTATTAGAGATTGTTTTTTTTTTTTTCTTCCTGGCTTTGTTCAAGTGTTTTTGAGCAAAGGAGAAGTTGGCTTTCAGATGTTCTGTCAGGTCGATCATGTATTGTTGAGCTGTGTACACTGTCGCAATGTTGCCTCCCCGGCTGGTTACAGCACGTGGAGGGGTAGCATCATTGACGGCCTGTCATCATTTGAAAAGGGGAGAACCCCGTCGATTCGTGAGGGGTCACCCGGATAGCCATGAGGACCAAGGGAATTTTCACATCCCAGTCTCTGTGGTTGGCTGCCACATATTTGCGCAGGATGGTCACGACAGTTCAGTTGGCCTTTCCACCTGTCCTGACGACTGAGGGTGGTGGCTGATGTGGAAGTTTGCCTTTACCCCCAGCACTTGCCAGAGTTGTTGCAGGACTTCACTGGGGAAGTGGGTGCCTCTATCCGAGTTTACATGGATGGGCAGTCCAAGTCATGAGAAGATGTGATACATCAACAATAGGCTGTCTTCAAGGCTGTATCATTTGGAGCTGGTAGACATTCCAGCAATTTTGAAGTGTGTGACAGTGAGGAAATATTTGTTTCCTCTTACAGACATTGTGAGGGGTCGCACCAAGTCAATTGTAGTTCTGACCAAGGGAAGGAAATACCCTTTTCTGTAACGGAGCTCTGTGAATCGGGTTCACAGGTTGAAATTGGCAACAGACCAAGCAGCCATTGATGTAATCGCTCACATCCTTCTGCATTTTTGGCCAATATGCCACCTGTTTGTATCGCATTAGATGCTGCCTTCGTTCCTCGGTGACCCGCGCATGCTGAATCGTGCCTGTGTATCAACATCACCCCCCAGTGATTACGAGGGACCACCAACACAGGTGAAGAGATATCCTTGGAAACATAGACCCAAGAGGCCAACGGAGCACTTTTATGTTATCTTGGGTGTGGTACAGTTGTTCAAGTCAGGGATGGAAGCAAAATCATCCTCAGTTAGTGGGTGAACTTGAGGTGTAGCACTGTTTTGTTTATAGCCAGATCCAGAGCCTGGAGTGAAGCCAGGTTGGAGTCAGAAAAGTTGGAGCGACAGAGGCTGTTGTGGAGATGGGGCTGTGGTAGGGTCTGCGGCAGCAGTCCTGGCACAGGTCACCACGGATACCGCATTGGTGGGTGGGAGGGGCAAAAGTGTCTCATCGAATGCCCACGGTGTGCCGTCCAGAGCACCTTGCTTGGCTAGTGTGTCAGTCTTGGCATGGTATGCGCGACTGACCTCGGACCTTTTTCCAGTATATCTGGAGGTCATGTGTACGAGGGCTGTCCGTAAAGTATAGGTCCTTTTTATTTTTTTCTAAAACTATATGGATTTCATTCATATGTTTTTACGTCAGACATGCTTGAACCCTCGTGCGCATGCGTGAGTTTTTTCCACGCCTGTCGGTGACGTCATTCACCTGTGAGCACTCCTTGTGGGAGGAGTCATCCAGCCCCTCGTCGGAATTCCTTTGTCTGAGAAGTTGCTGAGAGACTGGCGCTTTGTTTGATCAAATTTTTTCTAAACCTGTGAGACCACATCGAAGTGGACACGGTTTGAAAAATTAAGCTGGTTTTCAGTGAAAATTTTAATGCTGATGAGAGATTTTGAGGTGATTCTGTCGCTTTAAGGACTTTTCACGGTGCGAGAACGTCGCGCAGCGCTCTCAGGCAGCGTCATCAGCCTGTTTCAAGCTTAAAACCTCCACATTTCAGGCTCTATTGATCCAGGACGTCGTGAGAGAACAGAGAAGTTTCAGAAGAAGTCGGTTTCAGCATTTTATCCGGATATTCCACTGTTAAAGGAGATTTTTTTAAATGAAAGACGTGCAGGCGGATTGCAGCGTCGGCTCGCAGCCACCGCGACGCTCCGCCACAGGAAAAACACCTCTGTTGGAAGCCTTGAGAAGAAGTTGGAACATCTCCAGCTGATAAACAATTTCTCATATACTCACTCCACTGAAAGCCATCAAAGCCGCCTGGATTTACAAATGGTTATCAACACGGAGGTTTTTTTTCCTGTGCCGCTGCGCCGCATAGGCTGCGTCCCCGACGCGCGGACCCATCCGCACGTCTTCATTAAAAAAAATCTCCTTTAACAGTGGAATATCCGGATAAAATGCTGAAAACCGACTTCTTCTGAAACTTCTCTGTTCTCTCACGACGTCCTGGATCAATAGAGCCTGAAATGTGGAGGTTTTAAGCTTGAAACAGGCTGACGACGCCGCCTGAGAGCGCAGCGCGACGTCTTTGCACCGTGAAAGTCCTTAAGCGACAGAATCACCTCAAAATCTCTCATCAGCTGTTAAAATTTTCACTGAAAACCAGCTTAATTTTTCGAACCATGTCCACTTCGATGTGTCTCACAGGTTTAGAAAAAATTTTGATCAAACAAAGCGCCAGTCTCTCAGCAACTTCTCAGACAAAGGAATTCTGACGAGGGGCTGGACGACTCCTCCCACAAGGAGTGCTCACAGGCGAATGACGTTACCGACAGGCATGGAAAAACTCACGCATGCGCACGAGGGTGCAAGCATGTCTGACGTAAAAACATATGAATGAAATCCATATAGTTTTTGAAAAAATAAAAAGGACCTATACTTTACGGACAGCCCTCGTAGTTATGAGGTGGTCACAAGCCGCAAAACAGTTCTTTTTGTTGACCGATTTCCTGTTGGAGGTCACAAAACCATTGCATTACCAGCCAGGTAGATGGCACAAAAAGCTAAGGCGTGCATAGTTAGAATGTGTGCACAGCACAAATGTTGTGACATTTTGCGGCACAGCTAACTGCCATGTTATGAGTATGCCAGCAATTTCTGCATACTGGGAGGACTGTGGTCCCACTTGAAACTTCTGTGGCTCATATGGTGTGTTGTCGACCCACGCGACCCCCATTCCTCCCCGGGTGACCGTTTCATGGTGGAATGAACAGCAATCCACGTACGCAGTGATCATGCCTCGGCAGGCATTGTGGTCAAAGTAGTGGTGATTAGGGGAGTCAGGTGGTGGCAAGTCCTCGTTCAACAGGGTTGCAGCCATTGTGTCTTCAGTGCAGCACTAGCAAGCAGCTAATCTTGTGCCTAGGGGAGCTTTGCACCTCCATGTCAAAACTTTGCAACGCCATCAACCACGAGGCAACTCATGAGTTTGTTACTACACCTTCTCTCAGTCTCTATTAAGGAATGTCACTGGTTGATGATTGGTTTCTACAATGACTTTTTGTCCGCCCAGATAGTTGGCGAAATGTTTAACAGCTCAGACTGTTGCTAGTAGGGCTTTTTCGCAGTCACTGAATTTCCAGTGTTGTAGCGTTTTGCTCGCGTATGCGACCACTTGCCTATCTTTGTCATACATCTGGTACAGTACTGGCACTTAGCATTGATTGGAGAATCCCACTTCTAGGTACATGCCAGTTTGTGTTGACCATCTCATGGACAGGGATTGTCCAGAACCAGAGACCACATCAAGCACGGAAAAGTATCTTACGTCTTTTACTTTGGGAGGTTCCTGCTCTAACCGAGTCACTGGCCATCGAGATAGCAACAGTCATCTTGTGTTTCTTCCACTTTCTAATAAATAATCATAACAGCTGTCTTCTACCAAGCTGCTTGCCTGTTGTCCTGTAGTCCATCCCAGCCTTGTGCAGGTCTACAGTTTTGTCCCTGGTGTCCTTAGACAGCTCTTTGGTCTTGGCTATGGTGGACAGGTTGGAGTGTGATTGATTGTGTGAACAGGTGTCTTTTATACAGGTAACAAGTTCAAACAGGTGCAATTAATACAGGTAAAGAGTGCAGAATAAGAGGGCTTCTTATAGAAAAATTAACAGGTCTGTGTGTAGGTGATCAAACACTTATTTTCCTCACTGTAACTGACTCAACTTCTACATGTCTGTGGTGTTGAATGTAACCGCTGTGAACGGTCATTAAATAAGGTGTTACTGATGTAATTCACCAGCTTTTGGTCACAGCTCTCACAACACAACAGCACCGTGGTGAAGTCCAGAGCTTCTATACAGAACAGAGGAGGAGGAAAGTAGCTGTATTTCACTCAGCCTGAGCATCTAACATCTCATTTAAGCAACAGAACACGAATCAGCTGCTGTCTGCTGGTTTTATTCATGTAAAATCACTGGAGAAACACGTATATAGAAGTCAACCCAAATTAAAGGAGAAATGCTGCTTTTAACAACCTGAACCTCATTTCTGGGATAAAATACAGCCGTTTACTCACCAGTATAACTTTGGTGTCATTAGAAGTCCACAGTTCGGACGATGTGTTCAGGTTCAAATCGAGCTCAAAGATTTTTCTTCTTCTACTGAGGTGGATTAGAACTTTTTGTGGTACAAAGTGCCAACTACTGTACAGGAGGAACCTAGCAGTCAATATGTGTCACTGATTTCAAAATGGCTCTCTTTAACCAGACGTGCGGTGCTGTGACATATCAATCATCTGGGGTGGCACCTGGGCTGTCCAATCAGATTTCAGGGGGTTCCAGTCGCACCCTGGTCTCCACTATAACTCCGCCCATGCCAGGAAGTGTTCAACATTTGACATTTCCTGTTTCACTGTGGACTCAAAATTTGGCACTTCCTGTTTGGGACACAGTGGACCATGAGCTTTCACGCTTCACTCCTATTAGTATTATTATAGCTAGTATTGTTTAGTTATATTTAGTAATATGTGTATGTCGCGGACATGAACGAGCAAAGCACCTCACTATCTGTGTCGATATATTATTTAGGTACTTAAGACTTTATTTTCAGTAAATGGTTCAGGGGAGCATTAGCATGGCTAAGACCATTCAGCTTACTTATTTTCAAAGATCAAAATATTTTTACATGTCACTCATCTTCAACCACTTATCCAGGTTTGGATCGCAGGGGGAACAGCTCCAGCACGGGACCCCAGACTTCCCTTTCCTGGGCCACTTTGACCACCTCCAATGGGTGGATCCTGAGGCATTCCCAGGCCAGCCTGGAAATATAATCTCTCCCCCTAGTCAATCATCAATCAATTTTATTTATATAGCGCCAAATCACAACAAACAAAACGACCCCCTGTGAGCAAGCACTTGGCGACAGTGGGAAGGAAAAACTCCCTTTTAACAGGAAGAAACCTCCAGCAGAACCAGGCTCAGGGAGGGGCAGTCTTCTGCTGGGACTGGTTGGGGCTGAGGGAGAGAACCAGGAAAAAGACATGCTGTAGTCCTGGGTCTTGTCCAGAGGGCATCCTTACCCGATGCCCGAATCACCTCAGCTGGTTCCTTTTACAGTTTTTTAGTTTACACACTAAAATGAAAATTTTCACACAATCAACAGATCTTTACACTCAAGAATCAAAACACCTGTCCAGAGTTGCACAACAATAAGCACACAGCTTCACACTTTGCAAAACTCTACACACATTTTCACACCTTAGACACAGATAAGGATCGTGAGGTTACTTCCTTCTCAGTACAAAGCCCTGTCTTGCCAGTGACCACACTAATGAACGAACTGGATAATCACATCCACCAGGTGTGGAAGCTCACTTTTGCTTAACTGAAAATACAGCATTCAGGTAGGTGCTATTAAAGGCAGCAGGTGAGTTCACCAGCCTTCAACAAAAATGGAAGGAGTTAGAAGAAGAGTGAGAATGAGAAGGGGAGCTCAATGAGGAGAAGAAGGAGGGAGAGGAAGAGGTAGAGAGGAACCTGAAGAAATGATAGAACCTGAACAAAGATGAGGACCAAATTTAACTCAAGAAATCCGTGCAACACTTATTGACCATGTTATCAACCACAAACTGACACTGAGGGAAGCTGGACTAAGAGTTCAGCCAGTAATTCGAACATTTCGTCGAGAACACAGGTAAACTAACTGCACAGTACACTGAAACTGCAACTTACTGTATTTCTCATCACTTCTGATATCCTTTCCTGTGACGTGTTTTTTGTCTACATACAACCCCTGGCAAAAATGATGGAATCACCGGCCTCGGAGGATGTTCATTCAGTTGTTTAATTTTGTAGAAAAAAAGCAGATCACAGACATGACACAAAACTAAAGTCATTTCAGATGGAAACTTTCTGGCTTTAAGAAACACTATAAGAAATCAGGAAAAAAAGATTGTGGCAGTCAGTAACGGTTACTTTTTTAGACCAAGCAGAGGGGGAAAAAAAAATATGGAATCATGAAAAACAAAAGAACGCTCCAACACATCACTAGTATTTTGTTGCACCACCTCTGGCTTTTCTAACAGCTTGCAGTCTCTGAGGCATGGACTTAATAAGTGACAAACAGTACTCTTCATCAATCTGGCTCCAACTTTCCCTGATTGCTGTTGCCAGATCAGCTTTGCAGGTTGGAGCCTTGTCATGGACCATTTTCTTCAACTTCCACCAAAGATTTTCAATTGGATTAAGATCCGGACTATTTGCAGGCCATGACATTGACCCTATGCCATGACATTGACCCTATGTGTCTTTTTGCAAGGAATGTTTTCACAGTTTTTGCTCTATGGCAAGATGCATTATCATCTTGAAAAATGATTTCATCATCCCCAAACATCCTTTCAATTGATGGGATAAGAAAAGTGTCCAAAATATCAACATAAACTTGTGCATTTATTGATGTAATAACAGCCATCTCCCCAGTGCCTTTACCTGACATGCAGCCCCATATCATCAATGACTGTGGAAATTTACATGTTCTCTTCAGGCAGTCATCTTTATAAATCTCACTGGAACGGCACCAAACATAAGTTCCAGCATCATCACCTTGCCCAATGCAGATTTGAGATTCATCACTGAATATGACTTTCATCCAGTCATCCACAGTCCACGATTGCTTTTCCTTAGCCCATTGTAACCTTGTTTTTTTTTCTGTTTAGGTGTTAATGATGGTTTTCGTTTAGCTTTTCTGTATGTAAATCCCATTTCCTGTAGGCGGTTTCTTACAGTTCGGTCACAGACGTTTCCCCCCCATTCGTTCCTCATTTGTTTTGTTGTGCATTTTCGATTTTTGAAACATATTGCTTTAAGTTATCTGTCTTGATGCTTTGATGTCTTCCTTGGTCTACCAGTATGTTTGCCTTTAACAACCTTCCCATGTTGTTTGTATTTGGTCCAGAGTTTAGACACAGCTGACTGTGAACAACCAACATCTTTTGCAACATTGCGTGATGATTTACTCTCTTTTAAGAGTTTGATAATACTCTCCTTTGTTTCAATTGACATTACTCGTGTTGGAGCCATGATTCATGTCAGTCCACTTGGTGCAACAGCTCTTCAAGGTGTGATCACTCCTTTTTAGATGCAGACTAACGAGCAGATCTGATTTGATGCAGGTGTTAGTTTTCGGGATGAAAATTTACAGGGTGATTCCATAACTTTTTCCTCTGCTTGATCTAAAAAAGTAACCGTTACTGACTGCCACAATTATTTTTCCTGATTTCTTATAGTGTTTCTTAAAGCCAGAAAGTTGCCATTTGAAATGACTTTAGTTTTGTGTCATGTCTGTGATCTGCGTTTTTTCTACAAAATTAAACAACTGAATGAACAACCCCCGAGGCCGGTGATTCCATAATGATTGCTAGGGGTTGTAGGATTGAGGACACCAAGGTGGAAGGGGCCCATGTTCACTCGGGCACAACAGACAGCCGTTGTAAACATGGTTTTAGCCAACAACTGTATCAGGCTGAGAGAAATCCAAGCCAATGTCATCAATGATCACAATATTTTCAATAATATCCATCAACTCTGTCAACATTAGGCCGAATCCTAAAAAAAAAAACAAGTTGACATGAAGCTAACTGTACCATTTGACAGAAATTCAGAGGGAGTGAAACATCTGCGTAATGAGTATGTGGAGGTTTGTATAGTTTACCTTACTATGATGTGGTATTGTGCACCGCACACAACCTTATTCAATCAATCAATCAATTTTATTTATATAGCGCCAAATCACAACAAACAGTTGCCCCAAGGCGCTTTATATTGTAAGGCAAGGCCATACAATAATTATAGAAAAACCCCAACGGTCAAAACGACCCCCTGTGAGCAAGCACTTGGCGACAGTGGGAAGGAAAAACTCCCTTTTAACAGGAAGAAACCTCCAGCAGAACCAGGCCCAGGGAGGGGCAGTCTTCTGCTGGGACTGGTTGGGGCTGAGGGAGAGAACCAGGAAAAAGACATGCTGTGGAGGGGAGCAGAGATCGATCACTAATGATTAAATGCAGAGTGGTGCATACAGAGCAAAAAGAGAAAGAAACAGTGCATCATGGGAACCCCCCAGCAGTCTAAGTCTATAGCAGCATAACTAAGGGATGGTTCAGGGTCACCTGATCCAGCCCTAACTATAAGCTTTAGCAAAAAGGAAAGTTTTAAGCCTAATCTTAAAAGTAGAGAGGGTGTCTGTCTCCCTGATCTGAATTGGGAGCTGGTTCCACAGGAGAGGAGCCTGAAAGCTGAAGGCTCTGCCTCCCATTCTACTCTTACAAACCCTAGGAACTACAAGTAAGCCTGCAGTCTGAGAGCGAAGCGCTCTATTGGGGTGATATGGTACTACGAGGTCCCTAAGATAAGATGGGACCTGATTATTCAAAACCTTATAAGTAAGAAGAAGAATTTTAAATTCTATTCTAGAATTAACAGGAAGCCAATGAAGAGAGGCCAATATGGGTGAGATATGCTCTCTCCTAGTCCCCGTCAGTACTCTAGCTGCAGCATTTTGAATTAACTGAAGGCTTTTCAGGGAACTTTTAGGACAACCTGATAATAATGAATTACAATAGTCCAGCCTAGAGGAAATAAATGCATGAATTAGTTTTTCAGCATCACTCTGAGACAAGACCTTTCTGATTTTAGAGATATTGCGTAAATGCAAAAAAGCAGTCCTACATATTTGTTTAATATGCGCATTGAATGACATATCCTGATCAAAAATGACTCCAAGATTTCTCACAGTATTACTAGAGGTCAGGGTAATGCCATCCAGAGTAAGGATCTGGTTAGACACCATGTTTCTAAGATTTGTGGGGCCAAGTACAATAACTTTAGTTTTATCTGAGTTTAAAAGCAGGAAATTAGAGGTCATCCATGTCTTTATGTCTGTAAGACAATTCTGCAGTTTAGCTAATTGGTGTGTGTCGTCTGGCTTCATGGATAGATAAAGCTGGGTATCATCTGCGTAACAATGAAAATTTAAGCAATACCGTCTAATAATACTGCCTAAGGGAAGCATGTATAAAGTGAATAAAATTGGTCCTAGCACAGAACCTTGTGGAACTCCATAATTAACCTTAGTCTGTGAAGAAGATTCCCCATTTACATGAACAAATTGTAATCTATTAAACAAATATGATTCAAACCACCGCAGTGCAGTGCCTTTAATACCTATGGCATGCTCTAATCTCTGTAATAAAATTTTATGGTCAACAGTATCAAAAGCAGCACTGAGGTCTAACAGAACAAGCACAGAGATGAGTCCACTGTCTGAGGCCATAAGAAGATCATTTGTAACCTTCACTAATGCTGTTTCTGTACTATGATGGATTCTAAAACCTGACTGAAACTCTTCAAATAGACCATTCCTCTGCAGATGATCAGTTAGCTGTTTTACAACCAGTGGTGTCAAAAGTACACACATTTGTTACTTAAGTAGAAGTATAGATACTGCAGTTTAAAAACACTCTGGTAAAAGTTGAAGTATCAACTCGACCTCTTTACTCAAGTAAAAGTGAAAAAGTATGTGCTCCAAAACCTACTTAAAGTATAAAAGTATAAAGTAACCTTTAAAAAAAAAAAAAAGGGTAGATGCCACTATATGAATTGAAAGCTTAATTTAAAAACTGATTCGTTCTACATGTGGCCCAAAACCCAAAATTACCCCCCAACACCACCTGCACGAAAATGTTTCAATTCTAGAAGCTCTGAAATGCAATCTGGGACTATTCCAGACAATAAACTGCACTGAGTGCAGCATCCATTTAGTGAAGGAAAAAAAACAAAAAAACACAACTTTCCTTATTCAGATTCATTCCAGTAGTATTCTGCTCTTACTAGGATGCAGCAGTTTTCTAGTTTGTCAGATAGTTCTGGAGGAAATCACTGAAGAAATTAACAAACTGAAAATATGGTTTGACCGAAACAAACTGTCATTAAATAAGACAGGGATGAAGTGGAGGAGTAAGAGTCACTAGGTGTTCACAGGAAACACTTATGTACGTATGTATTTATTTATTTATGTATGTTCATTGTTAGTTGCTTTTATATTTTCTCTTGTGTTTCTATTCAGATTCTTTTTGCCTCTTTCTCTAAAATTGTATATAATAATCATTAGATTATTAATAAATAAACAAAAATAAATGTAAGAAGTATTACAATTTGAAAACAAATGCACCCAAACGTGATGAGCGCGGCAATTGCTAAATGCTAACTTTTAACATTGAAAATGCCATAGACATGCTAACGCGTTAGCGTCGCTCCCGTTTTTAAGTTATAAAAATACATCTAGTAAAAAAGGTAAATAATACTCACAGAAGTATGCTCTTTAGGGTTTTAGCGGGGGAAAATTAAGCGAAAGAAAGAAAGAATAAACGACGCAATAGGTCGAAGCATTGCTTCAATCTGCGAACCACTGCTTCGATTGGTTCACGGTTCAAAGCAAAGCCGAAAAGTTGATTACAGGCGCACATGACGTGAAATATATATATATATATATATATATATATGTTTGTTTTAAAAATGTAAGGAATAGAAAGTACAGATACTTATGTGAAAATGTAATAAGTAGAAGTCAGAAGTAGGCAGAAAAATAAGTAATGGAGTAAAGTATAGATACCTAAAAAGTGTACTTAAGTACAGTAACGAAGTATTTGTACTTCGTTACTTGACACCTCTGTTTTACAACTACCCTTTCAAGAATCTTTGAGAGAAAAGGAAGGTTGGAGATTGGCCTATAATTAGCTAAGATAGCTGGGTCAAGTGATGGCTTTTTAAGTAATGGTTTAATTACTGCCACCTTAAAAGCCTGTGGTACATAGCCAACTAACAAAGATAGATTGATCATATTTAAGATCCAAGCATTAAATAATGGTAGGGCTTCCTTGAGCAGCCTGGTAGGAATGGGGTCTAATAAACATGTTGATGGTTTGGATGAAGTAACTAATGAAAATAACTCAGACAGAACAATCGGAGAGAAAGAGTCTAACCAAATACCAGCATCACTGAAAGCAGCCAAAGATAACGATACGTCTTTGGGATGGTTATGAGTAATTTTTTCTCTAATAGTTAAAATTTTATTAGCAAAGAAAGTCATGAAGTCATTACTAGTTAAAGTTAATGGAATACTCAGCTCAATAGAGCTCTGACTCTTTGTCAGCCTGGCTACAGTGCTGAAAAGAAACCTGGGGTTGTTCTTATTTTCTTCAATTAGTGATGAGTAGAAAGATGTCCTAGCTTTACGGAGGGCTTTTTTATAGAGCAACAGACTCTTTTTCCAGGCTAAGTGAAGATCTTCTAAATTAGTGAGACGCCATTTCCTCTCCAACTTACGGGTTATCTGCTTTAAGCTACGAGTTTGTGAGTTATACCACGGAGTCAGACACTTCTGATTTAAAGCTCTCTTTTTCAGAGGAGCTACAGCATCCAAAGTTGTCTTCAATGAGGATGTAAACCTATTGACGAGATACTCTATCTCACTTACAGAGTTTAGGTAGCTACTCTGCACTGTGTTGGTATATGGCATTAGAGAACATAAAGAAGGAATCATATCCTTAAACCTTGTTACAGCGCTTTCTGAAAGACTTCTAGTGTAATGAAACTTATTCCCCACTGCTGGGTAGTCCATCAGAGTAAATGTAAATGTTATTAAGAAATGATCAGACAGAAGGGAGTTTTCAGGGAATACTGTTAAGTCTTCTATTTCCATACCATAAGTCAGAACAAGATCTAAGATATGATTAAAGTGGTGGGTGGACTCATTTACATTTTGAGCAAAGCCAATAGAGTCTAATAATAAATTAAATGCAGTGTTGAGGCTGTCATTCTCAGCATCTGTGTGGATGTTAAAATCGCCCACTATAATTATCTTATCTGAGCTAAGCACTAAGTCAGACAATAGGTCTGAAAATTCACAGAGAAACTCACAGTAACGACCAGGTGGACGATAGATAATAACAAATAAAACTGGTTTTTGGGACTTCCAATTTGGATGGACAAGACTAAGAGACAAGCTTTCAAATGAATTAAAGCTCTGTCTGGGTTTTTGACTAATTAATAAGCTGGAATGGAAGATTGCTGCTAATCCTCCCCCTCGGCCCGTGCTACGAGCATTCTGACAGTTAGTGTGACTCGGGGGTGTTGACTCATTTAAACTAACATATTCATCCTGCTGTAACCAGGTTTCTGTAAGGCAGAATAAATCAATATGTTGATCAATTATTATATCATTTACCAACAGGGACTTAGAAGAGAGAGACCTAATGTTTAATAGACCACATTTAACTGTTTTAGTCTGTGGTGCAGTTGAAGGTGCTATATTATTTTTTCTTTTTGAATTTTTATGCTTAAATAGATTTTTGCTGGTTATTGGTGGTCTGGGAGCAGGCACCGTCTCTACGGGGATGGGGTAATGAGGGGATGGCAGGGGGAGAGAAGCTGCAGAGAGGTGTGCAACACTACAACTCTGCTTCCTGGTCCCAACCCTGGATAGTCACAGTTTGGAGGATTTAAGAAAATTGGCCAGATTTCTAGAAATGAGAGCTGCTCCATCCAAAGTGGGATGGATGCCGTCTCTCCTAACAAGACCAGGTTTTCCCCAGAAGCTTTGCCAATTATCTATGAAGCCCACCTCATTTTTTGGACACCACTCAGACAGACAGCAATTCAAGGAGAACATGCGGCTAAACATGTCACTCCCGGTCTGATTGGGGAGGGGCCCAGAGAAAACTACAGAGTCCGACATTGTTTTTGCAAAGTTACACACCGATTCAATGTTAATTTTAGTGACCTCCGATTGGCGTAACCGGGTGTCATTACTGCCGACGTGAATTACAATCTTACCAAATTTACGCTTAGCCTTAGCCAGCAGTTTCAAATTTCCTTCAATGTCGCCTGCTCTGGCCCCCGGAAGACAACTGACTATGGTTGCTGGTGTCGCTAACTTCACATTTCTCAGAACAGAGTCGGATCCTCGGCGGGTGTGTCGTCGAGTGGGGAAAAACGGTTAGAAATGTGAACGGGTTGGCGGTGTACATGGAGCTTCTGTTTACGGCTATGCTTCCTCCTCACAGTCACCCAGTCGGCCTGCTTTCCCGGCTGCTTGGGATCTGCCAGAGGGAAACTAACGGCGGCTAAGCTACCTTGGTCCGCACCGACTACAGGGGCCTGGCTATCTGTAGAATTTTCCACGGTGCGCAGCCGAGTGTCCAATTCGCCCAGCCTGGCCTCCAAAGCTACGAATAAGCTACACTTATTACAATTACCATTACTGCTAAAGGAGGCAGAGGAATAACTAAACATTTCACACCCAGAGCAGAAAAGTGCGGGAGAGACAGGAGAAGCCGCCATGCTAAATCGGCTAAGAGCTAGTAGCTGCGCTAAGCTAGCGGATTCCTAAAAACACACAAAGTGAATAATGTGTAAATAATTTAGAGGTGATTCAGCAGAGGGAGTGCTTTAGTTAAGGCACGTAAAGATTACACTGGGAAACAAATCGTTATCTAGGTAACTAGATCAATCTAACTGCGCAGATTAAACAGCTAACAGATACAGAAAAACACCGCTGTGCTCCGGAACAGGAAGTGATACAATACCGCAGTGAGAGCCAACCACCAGTGACCATTCTACCCCCAACCACCAGTCTGCATGAATTATTGCATGAATAATTACTGTGCAATAGATACTGAAGAGTGTCCTGTTGTCTTTTACTGTGTTTCGGAGAGTCTTGAAGAAATCCAACATGAATTTTTATATGTTGATGAGGTTGGATTTAACCTTGCAAAAACTAGAAGAAGAGGGAGAAATGTAATTGGACACAGGGCAATTACCAATGTGCCAGGGCAGCGAGGGGGTAACATCACCCTTTGCACTGCCATTACCAAAAATGGGGTCCTCCACTGCCATGCCAATCTGGGACCCTATAATGCCAATGGAATACTTGCATTTCTTGACAGATTATGCATCGTCATCACAGCATTAAACCAAGAGGACCACATGCAGCACATTGTCGTTTGGGACAATGTATCGTTCCATCGATCTGCTCTGGTCCAGAATTGGTTCCATGAGCACCCTGAATTTGCAGTCTTATACCTTCCACCATACTCCCCCTTCCTCAACCCAACTGAGGAGTTTTTTTCTGCATGGCAGTGGAAGGTATATGACCTTCGGGCCTACGACCGCTTGTCCCTCATTCCGTCTGTGGAGCAGGCCTGTGATCTTATTGAAGCAGCTTCTGTGCAGCAGTGGATTTGTCGGCGATTCTTCCAACGGTGCCTTGCCAATGAAGACAGTCTGTGATGTGGATGAAATCCTATGGCCTGATCCAGATGCAGAGATAATGATTAGTTACAGAATTGTTGTTGTTGCTTTTTGTTTTTCTTCAGAGTTGCTGTACGTGTATGTATTCATGCAGTAATTTTTATGTCTACAGATTTTTATTTGTCTACACTTTACAGTAGTAAGAAACAACTATTTTGTTCTGATTT